>NC_048309.1:12746753-13041307 GCF_013100865.1 Trachemys scripta elegans
AGGAGTACTTGTGGCACCTTAGAGACTAACAAATTTATTAGAGCATAAGCTTTCGTGGACTACAGCCCACTTCTTCGGATGCATATAGCAGGGATTAAGGCTCACTTTAGTAAGTAATGGGCCTGAGGCAAGACAGGTGAGTGGTATGTTAAAGTTTGTTTATTGTTCTGGCCTAAAATCCTCTTGATATTTAAGTGGCATGTACCGCGTTTTTCTGTCAAGTGGGTATCTTTACTTTCTCAATGAATTATGTATATTTGTGGCCAAACTGGTACATTTTCTCATATTCAGTGCATCTTTTCAGCTATTAGACTGCTCTGCTGAGCTTGGTATTTTGATCATTGTGAAGAAGTGCTGAGGCATATATTTTTTGAGGAAATTAACTTGATTCCATTACTTGCATTTCTGTGCATTGGATTTTACTGTATTTATTGCTCCATTTTGCTGTTTCTGTTTTCCCTAGGACTTGATGCATGATTCAGTTTCATATCTTGTTTCCAGTGGTGAGGTCCTTGGGTTTTATTCTCCAAAAATAGGATGATGTATTAACCAGATTACAGGTTAGATTCGCCCCCAGTTTACCTGCCATGATGTCTCCCTGCACTAGCTGATGTTAATTCACCTAGTACAAGATAGGTTCACCCACCAGGAAGGGCGGGGCTGTTTTTTCAATGTGGCCCTGTCTTGTGAATTCTGCTGGAGGAGCACAGCTTTACAATCAGGTGAAGGCTGGCGAGGGGATGCATTTAATCAGTACCACTGGCTGCACCATCTCCTGAATCAGCAATATCACTCTGGCAGGCATTGTGCAGTCAAAGGTCCTCGCCAGGGTTGCCACTTTGGAAGCTAAGCTATCACTTTCCTTGGCTGAATCTGGTCCTACAAGTTTTTAAGCCATGATGATGATGATGATGGTAAACACAGCCGGAAAGCTTTAAGACAAAATGCAAATGCTGTATATAGCTTCTTTGGATTTATAAACCTCCCTCTCATACGTAGCAGCATGTCAATATGTGTAGCACGATGTGATGGAGAGCGTACAGATATTAAAACTGGCTCAACAACAGTTGAGAACATATATACATCCGACACAAATGATCAAAGAAAACCAATCAAAACATTCCATTCAGAAATCACATCAGAAACCTGTTGATTATCTATATACTTTCTTGTGCAAAACAAAGGTCAATATTCACACATATCTCCAGAAAAATCCTTGAAGAACAAAGCTGTATCTTCCTAAAACTTAATATACACCATTCATTTAAAAAAAAAAAATTATGACATGCTAAAGACTAATTTTTCTTTTGATGTAAAAGAAATGACATTCAGAATTCTAATCCTAATTCACTAACAAACTTGGCTCAGCCTAATATTTACTTACATAAACTTGATTTGTGAGAGTTCTTGAACACATTTAAAAAAAATTAAGAAGAGCTGAGCTTTGCTGCTGGGTTTATGAAGTCTACAGTTCTGTGCGGGAGAAAAATGAGATTTCACAGCGATCTGGTCCAAAATTAGATTTGCAAAGTGACAAAGATAGATCTGTGTCCCTAGATTATCTGAATTTTATACACTGATAAATTAATTTTAAGTGATTACATGTGCCTTCCATCAACATAATTTACTAGATTCATCAAAAGGAGAACCAGTCATTGTTTTCCCAATTATTTTAAAGCATTTTCTCCCTAAAAAAATGAAAAGTAATAAATGTGATTATAATTCATGGAAGTGAGAGATTCAGATATTATTGGTTTAAATTAGACAGAGGACTGTCCACTGAGCGGGAGAATAGACTTTTAAGTCCTCTGCAGGGATGCAAGACAGACACTAATGTAATGACATTTTATGTACAGAAAAGATATCGCTAGGGCAGGAATGAATCTTGCACATCATTGTGGAGAAAATGTCACATTTTGGGGGAGACTAAGGAAAATTTTCCAGAGCAGGTTGATTAAGAATTATGGCAAGTGTTTGCAACTACTGAGGGATTTACAATGTTAGAATAAATCCTTAAGAGATAGATTAGTGAGCAGAAGGCAGGTCAAAGGTGCATGGTAAATTTATTTATCACATGACTCCACAGTTTACCAGACTGGTTTCATCTTCATGTAGGTGGTATATGAACTTATTAAAATGAATAATTAATCAGAACTAGTCCTTTAAATAGAACACAGTAAAGAATGTGATCGAATAATAAAGCATTATGTTACAGAACAGAAGAGAAGCTTTGCCTCAGGCTAAAGTTTCTACTTGGCTAAGCCAGAAGATAGAATTCTTCTTAAATAAATAAATAAATAAATAAAGATTTATTAAAGAGCAGTATGTCTTGGATCATGATAAACCTGTAGCCTCTCTAGTACGACATTATGGCATACTGAGTTTTATATTTGGTTTGAGCTAGTTAGTCTGGAGACTTCAAGGTCTGATGGAAACAGTTTAGATATTTTTCACATTTCTAGTAACAGCATTTAACAAATAGATTGTATTATGGTGGTATTCTCTCTTTAGATCAGGGGTCGCCAACGTTCGGCACGCGGCTCGCCAGGGTAAGCACCCTAGCAGGCCAGGCCAGTTTATTTACCTGCTGACGCGGCAGGTTCGGCCGATTGTGGCCCCCACTCGCCGTGGTTCACTGTCTCGGGCCAATGGGGTCGGCGGGAAGCGGCGCGGGCCGAGGGATGTGCTGGCCGCGGCTTCCCGCCGCCCCCATTGGCCCGGGATNTTTATTTACCTGCTGACGCGGCAGGTTCGGCCGATTGTGGCCCCCACTCGCCGCGGTTCGTCGTCCCGGGCCAATGGGGGCGGCGGGAAGCGGCATGGGCGAACGATGTGCTGGCCGCAGCTTCTCGCCGTCCCCATTGGCCTGGGACGGCGAACCGCAGCCAGTGGGGGCCGCGATCGGCCGAACCTGCCGCGTCAGCAGGTAAATAAAACTGGCCCGGCCCGCCCAGGTGCTTACCTTGGCGAGCCACGTGCCGAATGTTGCCGACCCCTGATATAGTACTGTATATATTCAAGCAAGCTCCCATTGACTTTAGTTGCAGTGTCAGTGCTCAGCAAATCAGGCGTCAAAGTCGCAAGCTGGGGCCCCATAAAATGAGAACCACAGAAGTAGTGACGCGTTTGAAAAGTTTGTTTTAAGTGACTTGATCAGCATCACAGCAGAACCCCATGGAAGAGGCAGGGATAGAATCCAATTCTCCAAGGCAGCATTCAACTGCCTTAACCATCCGAACCTCCTTTCTCTTCCTGCGATCACCTGTCTTTCACTATACACCTTCCAGCTTCTGCAACAACTCTGTGGATGCTTTCTTTTCAACAGTAAAAAACAGTTCGAGCTCTTGAGCACAGCAAAACATTGTCTTGCTATGTCACATGAGAGGAAGGGGAGGATGTGTTGTAGGTTCCTTTTCCTTTGGCTGTGATACCATTTTAATGTGTCAAACCGTGCTTCCTTTACAACTGCTTCCTAGACTAGACAACCCTAATTTATCCCAAAGCGGGTGCATTCTCTGCACTGAATGAGGCTGCGAGTCCTCTGGAAAAAGTAGCATGTGATCATGTAATTAAACATTCTCAATGCATATGCATAACAGGACCAAATTAAGGTTGCCTGGGCAACCTTGATTCTGGCCTTTCCTAACTTTTGAGTGCTGAAATTTTCAACTTTAATGTTCTTTTTAATGTAGTGTTTTGGATGTAATGTGACATTTATCAAGCTTGTACAACTCTAGTATTCATCAGAGATACACTTTATTAGTTAGAACAGGACCAGATTTTTTTTTTAGCAACCTTCCCATAGCCTTCAGTAAAAAGCCAGAAAATTCAGTTCTTCTCAGCATGACATATTTCATAGTCCACCTTCATTCTGGCATTTCCAAGTTTTTTGCTGCTAAAATTTCAAACAGAAATATTTTTCATGTATTTTTTTGTGTACAATTTCCTATATTTTTTTTAAAAACCAAACCGAAAAAACAGAAATTCCATCACATGGCATCATATTGACACCCACATGGTTAATCAGGGTTGGAGCCTTTGGATCCACTGCATAGACAGCATCTGCCATTAGAGCTGATGGAGTAACTGACAGCAGGAGTTGTTTTTCCTCCTCTCTGTGGAAGTGGGGATGGGACATACACTTTGCCATTGGGTTTTGCAGATATTTGCTGACAGCAGAGGAATGATGAGGAGACACAGGAATCTTGGGTTCCATTCCAGGTTCTGGAGGGGAGCGTGCCTACTTGCCACAGACTTGTCTGCTTGTTCCTCCCAAGCTTGATTCTTTCTGTCCCGTGCCTTCTAACCAGTCCCTGTCCCAGTCCTATCTCATCCTCACCTCTGGTTTCTTGTCCCAGGCCCATTCTCCTCAACTCGCCAGTCTAGATTCTACTCCTCAGGCTTCTCATCCGGTCTCCTTGCTCAGCCAGTCCTAATGTCCCCCTCAAGGATTGCAGTCTGAGTCCCAGTCTCTCCCAGTCCCAGTCTCTTTGACCAGCCAGTTATAGTCACCCCTCCCAATTCTTATCTGATCTGTCTCTCCTCTTCCCCTTAACTGGCTCTCAGTCCTAGTCTCTCTCTCCAGGCTCTTCATCCAATCTCATTCTTCCTCCACCTCCTTCCCCACCTTGTCCCAGTCTCTTCCCCAAGCCAGTCCTAGTTCTCCCCCTAGTACCCCAGCACTGTCAGATCTGTCTCCTTCTCCCTGTCCCTCCCACTCATTCATAGTTCCATTCTCCTTGTTCAGTCAGTACTAGTCCCCACCCAGCTCCTTGTCCAATTTCAGTGTTCCCTACTACCAGCCAAATGGCTCCCAATCCATCCTGCTTCCCTCACTGGCTCCTAATCCCAGTCTTTCCCCCACGTGGCTCTCAGTCTCTTTACACCACCAGTCCCAGAATCCCTGCCCAACTAGTCTCAGGCTTCCAATCCTAGTTTTCTTGCCAGCCCAGTCCCAGCTCATTAGCATTCATCTCATCTAGGCTGGTTAGGATTCTGCATGAGTATCAGCATGCCTGGAAAAAAGCTGCATACTGCATACCAAGAAAAGCATCTAATTCAGGATTCCCCCTGGCTCCCAGTCTCCTGGCCCTCTCAGTATAGGTTCTACACCCCAGGCTCAGTTTCACCAGACTCCTGGTCCCAATCTGTTTCTCCCCCTGCCCCCGTTCCTGCTTTTGTGCCCACTGTATTTGAATCAGACAGCTTTCTTCTCCATGATACCTGAGTGCCAGTGAGATCACAAGCAAGACAGGCTCCTTGCTCTCAGTTTGACTCATGCATCTGGCCTTACCCCAACCTGGAGCATCAGTTACAGAGAAAGTCCTCAGAGCCCACCACTGCAGCACTGGGCAGGAGCATACTCAGTGTTCTGTGGGGATTGCACATCTGCAGTCTGGGCACCTGCTAGAAGCTGTGAGGGGATGGAGCGTACTCCGTTGTGGGGATGGTTCATGTGCAGTCTAGTGAGCAATAGGAGCTATGAGAGGCCTGAACATGCTTAGTGAGGATGCTTGGGAGATTTTAGCTGTTAAGATCTAGTAAGGCTCTACTGAGCATGTACAAACTGCAGTATGTCGAAGGCTTATAACTTGATCAAATTTGGACAGATTTTCATGGGGACAGCTAAACTGCTAAAAGCAAATCCCTACGCAAAGCATGCCCCCTTCCCCAGCCAAATTTCAAGTTTCTGTTCAAAGCATGGAAGCACTAGAGCAATTCAAAGAAAAGATCTCAAGAATTTTCTTTGAACATGGCTAAACAACGTATTTTACCCTGTCTTGGTAATGGCGGAATCATTTTGACTTAAAAAAAGAAGAATAAAATAAAATTCAGCCTGAGGGAGACACCCAATACGGAAAATTTCAGCCCACATAGTTATAGCTTGGCAAAGTAATACAAAACTGGAAACAAGGTCTCATAACATGAAGTGTCAGGCAACCTTAATGATAGACCAGCCCTGCCTGTAATATTAAAGGTTTCAGAGTAGCAGCCGTGTTAGTCTGTATCCGTAAAAAGAACCTTTGTTAGTCTCTAAGGTGCCACAAGTACTCCTGTAATATTAAACTATTCAAGTTACAAATTACAGTCCCCCTACGAATACTTTTATGTGCTATTGTAGCAGATGACAGTGAAAATTCTGGCCCAAGCATGCGTGATCTCCTTTGTCACTTTTTATTAGTTATAAAATGTGTGTATGGTGATCACATATGGCAACATTGTTCTATGGAAATATGCTCGGGAACATGGCATTTTCCCATATAATTTTGTCTTATCTTAGTGAGTTTGCCCAGGGAAATGTGTAGTTGCAGATTGCCAACCGAAGGTGCTGTAAATGACTCATGAAATGGTGTGCCATAAAGAATATTATTTATTTGTATTCAGGGCTTTGAATTTGAATTTGTATTCAGGGCTTTGACCAGGAGGTAGGGACCCACTGTGCTAGGCACTGTACAAACATAGGAAGCTGGAACAGACGTAGACAGACGACAAATTAATAAAGATGTTTAGCAAGTAGGGTATAGTGGTGAGAGCAAGGGATATGGAGCCAGGACTGTGGGGTTCCATTCCTGGTTTTGACCATTCAGTCAGTGGTTGGTCTTCAGCGAGTCATGTGACCTTACTGTGCCTCAGTTTATTTATCTATAAAACTGAGATGATAATTAATTTAAATAGTTTAATTAATTATGTTGTAAAAGCATATTGAGCTCCTTGAATGAAAGTTGCTATGGAAGGGCAAAATGTTATTACAAATACCTGCTATCCTTTCAAAAGCTAAACGGAAGGTACTTGTTTCATCTGTTTTTCTCATATTATTATGGAGAAAACAGTGCTGTGCTTGGATCTGTATTGAGAAAGTGTTGAAAGTGTTAAGTGTGTTTGCAGTTAGAACAGCCCTACAGGGTCGTCCACAGCTGTTTAATAGCTGAGGAAGCACTTTATTTCCTAATCAGCTAATTCTGAATCCTGATTGGATGCTTTTCTTGGTCTGCAGCTTTATTCCATACACGCTGACATTCATGCAGAATCCTAACCAGGCATAATATGGAGCCTGGATGAGATGCATGCTAATTAGCCATTTTTCCTTCTCATAACCACAATAACTTATGCAGAGTCAGCTGGACTGACTTCTTCCGAGGCGCCTTTTCACTGTCTCAGTTATCAGCTCATTTTTTGTGATGGCTTCTTTGGGTTCTGTTGCTCCAATATGGCAGCTTCTAAAGATGGACAAGCACTTAAATACCCAGGCTGTCTGATCCTAAGATGGATGTGTTCAGTAAGCAAACTCACACAAGAAATCATGTGATAGCAGGGGCAGGTGAGCAACAGAACAGCTGTCATTCTGCATAGCTCCAGGTAGGTGTTTCTTTACTTCTTTGTTACTGGGCATCCTAAAAAAAATTGGTCCTCGAGGAGGGCTCAAACGAGAGTAGCATAGTAGGAGTCCTTTTTTAGGCAGAGGATTACAGACACAAAGGATTTCTCTGGTCCCCTGCGCGTTATTGGAATTAAAAGCACAAGCTTGTAACACAGCCTGATAGATGGATCTTACACAAAAAGCCTTGCTGGTCAGCAAAGCAACAGAGGCACTATGGTGCTTATAAATCATGAATCAGCAAGATATTTAAGCACATGCTGAAGTGAATGTGTGACCAGTTGTCCTATTGGAGTCATTGGGGGTATTCCTGTCAATAAAGGTAGGTCACTTTGAACAGTGACGACTAGCATAGATCTAGAACAACCTTGAAATCAATGGGACTGGCCACATACTTACAGTTAGGCATATGCCAAAGTATCGTGTCAAAATAAGTCTGTTGCCACACATGTTAAAGTCAGACTGATGGACAAAGCCCCCCGACCCCACCTAAAACATATGAGTTTAGATTGTGGCACTTATGCCACATCCTGGTATGGATCTGCAAAACTCCAAATCTGATCCAATACAGCAGTTCCTGCATTCCTCGATTCCACAATCCTCACTGTCTGTGATTTCTAACCTACTTCCATTGGTACAGGGGCGGCTTGTTAGCAGTATTCAATGCTCAGATACCAGTGGGAGGCCTTTTAAGTATCTGGGTAGACAAATAGATAAGGTTCAAATCTTGTTGTGATAGTTTCAGAGTTAGCTGCACTTCTCTCCCCTCTTGGTCTCTCTGGTGCACCCCCGCAGGTGTCAGCTTTGTACCTTTCCCTATTCTGAAGTGGAATTCCACAATTCTCCCACTCTTAGGCCTGGTCTACACTACGGGTTTAGGTCGACTTTAGCAGCGTTAAACCGAATTAAGCCTGGACACGTCCACACAACGAGGCCCTTTCTTTCGACTTAAAGGGCCCTTTAAACCGGTTTCTTTACACCACCTCCGACGAGGGGATTAGCGATAAAACCGGCCTTTGCGGGTCGGAATTGGGGTAGTGTGGACGGAATTCGATGTTATTGGCCTCCGGGAGCTATCCCACAGTGCTTCATTGTGACCGCTCTGGACAGCGCTCTCAACTCAGATGCACTGACCAGGTAGACAGGAAAAGACCCGCGAAGGTTTGAATTTCATTTCCTGTTTGCCCAGCGTGGAGAGCACAGGTGACCACGCAGAGCTCATCAGCACAGGTAACCGTCATGGAGTCCTCCCAGGATCGCAAAAGAGCTCCAGCATGGACCGAACGGGAGGTACGAGATCTGCTCGCCATATGGGGAGATGAAGCAGTGATAGCTGAACTCCGTAGCAGTAAAAGAAATGGAAAAGTATTAGAAAAGATCTCCAAGGCCATGAAGGACCGAGGCCATAACAGGGACACACAGCAGTGCCGCGTGAAAATTAAGGAGCTAAGGCAAGCCTACCACAAAGCCAGAGAAGCAAACGGAAGGTCCGGGGCAGAGCCGCAAACTTGCCGCTACTACGCGGAGCTGCATGCGATCCTAGGGGGTGCAGCCACCACTACCCCAACCGTGTGCTATGACTCTCTCACTGGAGAAACACACAGGGAAGACGGTTCGGGGAACGAGGAAGATGACGATGGAGGTACTGTAGGTAGCTCACAGCAGCAAGGAAGCGGAGAAACCGGTTTCCCCAACAGCCAGGATCTGTTTGTTACCCTGGACCTGGAACCAGTAACCTCCGAACTCACCCAAGACCCTCAGGGCACACAGGAGACCTCTGGTGAGTGTACCTTTGTAAATATTTGTAAACATTACACATGGTTTAAAAGCAAGCGTGTTTAATGATTAATTTGCCCTGGCAATCGCGGCCAGTACATCTACTGGAAAAGTCTGTTAACGTGTATGGGGATGGAGCGGAAATCCTCCAGGGACATCTCCAGAAAGCTCTCCTTTATGTACTCCCAAAGCCTTTGCAAAAGGTTTCTGGGGAGGGCTGCCTTATCCCGTCCGCCATGGTAGGACACTTTACCACGCCAGGCCAGTAGCACGTAGTCTGGAATCATTGCATAACAAAGCATGGCAGCGTATGGTCCCGGTGTTTGCTGGCATGCAGACAATATCCATTCCTTGTCTCTCTTTGTTATCCTCAGGAGAGTGATATCATTCACGGTCACCTGGTTGAAATGGGGTGATTTTATTAAGGGGACATTCAGAGGCGCCCGTTCCTGCTCTTCTGAACAGAAATGTTCCCCGCTGTTAACCATGCGGTGGAGGGGAGGGGTGAAGTGATCATCCCAGAGAATCGTGTGTGTGTGTGTGTGGGGGGGGTGGTTTACTTGTGTTTGTGCCGCATGTTAACCGGGAAACTGCAGCCCCCTCCTTTTACATTGAAACCCCATTTTAAATGGACAACCCAATTCATCCTTGAGATGGGAAATGCGCTGCTGTTTGCAACCTTTCCCGCATGTTAAGAAGGTTAAATAAGCCAAAACACTGTGGCCTACGATGGCTGCCTGCAAGCCGAAATATGCGACCTTGTAATGAAAGAGTGTACCCATTGTTCCCTAAAATGTGTCTTTTTTAACCACCTCTCCCTTCTCCTCCACCAGCTGCAAATGTTTCTCCTTCGCAGAGGCTCGTGAACATTAGAAAGAGAAAACGTAAGACGAGGGACGAGATGTTCACGGAGCTGCAGATGTCCTCCCACGCTGATAGAGCACAGCAGAATGCGTGGAGGCAGTCAATGTCGGAGATGAGAAAAGTCCAACATGAACGAGAGGAGAGGTGGCGGGCTGAAGACGATAGGTGGCGTCAGCTTGCAGACAGACGGCAAGAGGCAATGCTCCGTCTGCTGGAGCATCAAAGTGATATGCTCGAGCGTATGGTTGAGTTGCAGGAAAGGCAGCAGGAGCAGAGACCGCCGCTACAGCCCCTGTGTAACCAACAGCCCTCCTCCCCAAGTTCCATAGCCTCGTCACCCAGACGCCCAAGAACACGGTGGGGGGGCCTCCGTCCACCCAGTCACTCCACCCCAGATGATCGCCCAAGCATCAGAAGGCTGGGCTTCAATAAGAGTTAAAGTTTTAAAATGCAGTGTGTCCTTTTCCATCCCTCCTCCCCCACCCATCCCTGCTACCTTGGCAATTATCCCCCTACCTCTGTAAGGAACTAATAAAGAATGCATGAATGTGAAAAAACAATGACTTTATTGCCTCTGCAAGCGGGAGGGGAGGGGAGGGTGGGGTGGGGTGGTTGGTTTACAGGGAAGTAGAGTGAACCGGGTCGGGGGGGGGTTGGAGGGTTCATCAAGGAGAAACAAACAGAAGTTTCACACAGTAGCCTGGCCAGTCACAAAACTCGTTTTCAAAGCTTCTCTGATGCGCACCGCGCCCTGCTGTGCTCCTCTAACCGCCCTGGTGTCTGGCTGCGCGTAATCAGCGGCCAGGCGAGTTGCCTCAACCTCCCACCCCGCCATAAATGTCTCCCCCTTACTCTCACAGATATTGTGGAGCGCACAGCAAGCAGCAATAACAATGGGGATATTCTTTTCGCTGAGGTCTGAGCGAGTCAGTAAGCTGCGCCAGCGCGCTTTTAAACGTCCAAATGCACATTCCACCACCATTCGGCACTTGCTCAGCCTGTAGTTGAACAGGTCCTGACTCCTGTCCAGGCTGCCTGTGTATGGCTTCATGAGCCATGGCATTAAGGGGTAGGCTGGGTCCCCAAGGATCACGATAGGCATTTCAACATCCCCAATGGTCACTTTCTGGTCCGGGAAGAAAGTCCCTTCCTCCAGCTTTCGAAACAGAGCAGAGTTCCTGAAGACGCGAGCATCATGTACCTTTCCCGGCCATCCCACGTTGATGTTGGTGAAACGTCCCTTGTGATCCACCAGGGCTTGCAGCAGCATTGAAAAGTACCCCTTGCGGTTTATGTAGTCGGTGGCTTGGTGCTCCGGTGACAAGATAGGGATATGGGTTCCGTCTATGGCCCCGCCACAGTTTGGGAATCCCATTTCAGCAAAACCATCCACTATTGACTGCACGTTGCCCAGAGTCACTACCCTTGCTATCACCAGGTCTTTCATTGCCCTGGCAAATTGGATCACAGCAGCCCCCACAGTAGATTTGCCCACTCCAAATTGATTCCCGACTGACCGGTAGCTGTCTGGCGTTGCAAGCTTCCACAGGGCTATTGCCACTCGCTTCTCAACTGTGAGGGCTGCTCTCATCTTGGTATCCTGGCGTTTCAGGGCAGGGGAAAGCAAGTCACAAAGTTCCATGAAAGTGCCCTTACGCATGCGAAAGTTTCGCAGCCACTGGGAATCGTCCCATACCTGCAGCACGATGCGGTCCCACCAGTCTGTGCTTGTTTCCCGGGCCCAGAATCGGCGTTCCACGGTATCAACCTGCCCCAGTAACACCATGATTTCCACATTGCTGGGGCCTGTGCCTTGTGAGAGGTCTATGGCCATGTCAATTTCCTCATCACTCTCGTCGCCGCGCTGCAATCGCCTCCTCGCCTGGTCCGGGTTTCGCCTTGGCATGTTCTGGCTCTGCATGTACTCCAGGACAATGCGCGTGGTGTTCATAGTGCTCATAATTGCCGCGGTGATCTGAGCGGGCTCCATGATCCCAGTGCTAGCTATGGCGCCTGATCAGAAAAAAGGCGCGAAAGTAGTATCTGATGGACCAGGAGAAGGAGGGCGGGAGGGAGGGAGGGCCGAGTGACGACATGGCGTACAGGTACAGGAACAGGGAGAAACACAAACAACTGTCACACAGAATGGTCCCCCCAAAGATTAAACTGGAAACCCTGGGCTTAGCAGGCCGTTGATTTCACGGAGGAAGGGGAAGCAAATGAACACAGAACAAATCTATTTTTTACATCTTAAGGTGGCAGCCGACGCTGCAGCATGAGTGACAGCCATACCAGTATGACGATGACGGATACCAATCATAATATGCCATCATCTGCCAAAAGGCAAGGGGCTGCTGCTGTGTAGCAATGCAGCCCCACGTCTGCCAGCCCCACGTCCGCCAGCACCCAGCATCGCCCTCGGCCTCTTCTGGGTGCTTAGCAGACAATATTGGGCAATTGGCAGAAAATAGTATATTATGACTGGTAACCGTCATCATCGAAACAGTAGCATGTCTGCCCAGGTGGCCATGATTGACAGCCATACCAGTACGACGACGACGGGTACCAGTCATAATATACCATCGCCTGCAAGGGGCTGGTGCAATGCAGCACTACGGCTGCCAGCCCCACGGCTATCACTCATGCTACACCGTCTACCGCCAAAAGGCAGTTAGCAGCTGCTGCTGTGTAGCAATGCAGTCCCACGTCTGCCGGCACCCAGAGGACATATGGTGATGGTGAGCTCAGCTGAGCTGAGCGGGCTCCATGCTTGCCGTGGTATGTTGTCTGCACAGGTAACCCAGGTAAAAAGGCGCGAATCTATTGTCTGCCGTTGCTGTGACGAGGGGGGAGGGGCCTGACGACATGTACCCAGAACCGCCCGCGACACTGTTTTGCATCATCCGGGCATTGGGATCTCAACCCAGAATTCAAAGAAAAGGCGCGAACCGCTTCTCGGCTCGAGCTGTGGCGCAAACGTAGTATCTGACGGCCTAGGGGAAGGAGGGAGGGGGGCCGAGTGACGACATGGCGTACAGGCACAGGGAATTAAAATAAAGAACGGTGGCTGTGCATCAGGGAGAGACACAAACAACTGTCACAGACTGGTCCCCCCCAAAGATTAAACTGAAAACCCTGTTGACGGAGGGAGGGGGAAGCAAATGAATACAGAGAAAATCTATTTTTTACATCTTAAGACGACGGTGCAGCGTGACTGATAGCCCTCGGCATCTTTCTGGGTGCTTGGCAGCAAATACTGGGCGGTGTATGACGATGGTCTTCAGGCCTATTGCACGAGCTGCTGCTCAGGGAAGACTCTGCTAACGTGCGATGACCCGACTTGTAATAGGCCGGCTAACAGTCATAATACACCATTTACTGCCAAAAGGCAAGCCCCACGGCTGCCAGCACCCAGATCGCCGATGAAGGCTACCAGTCTACTGCACCGTCTACCGCCAAAAGGCAGTTAGCAGCTGCTGCTGTGTAGCAATGCAGTCCCACGTCTGCCGGCACCCAGAGGACATATGGTGATGGTGAGCTCAGCTGTGCTGAGCGGGCTCCATGTTGTCTGCACAGGTAACCCAGGTAACCCAGATAAAAAGGCGCGAATCTATTGTCTGCCGTTGCTGTGACGGGGGAGGGAGGGGCCTGACGACATGTACCCAGAACCGCCCGCGACACTGTTTTGCATCATCCGGGCATTGGGATCTCAACCCAGAATTCCAAGGGGCGGCAGAGACTGCGGGAACTGTGGGATAGCTGTGGGATAGCTACCCATAGTGCAATGCTCCGGAAGTCGACGCTAGCCTCGTACTGTGGACGAGGTCTGCCGACTAGAGCACCTAGAGCATTTTATTGTGTGGACATACACAATCGGCTGTATACAACCGATTTCAATAAAACCGGCTTCTATAAATTCGAACTAATTTCGTAGTGTAGAAAGGTACTAGAAAGGTAAGTCAACCTATATTGACATGCAGTAATTACTGAGGTGGTGCATGTCCACACTACCCTCCTTGGGTCAGTGGTGCATGTCCTCACCAGGAGCGCTGCCACTGACCTGAGAGGGTCAGCGTGGGGAGCTGAGAGCCCAGTCTCTAAGCTCCACTGGCAGCTCCCTGCTGGGAGCCCGACTGCCCCACAGGCTCCTGGGCTTGCGGTGGGCTGCCCCTCCGGTCAACAGTCCCTGACTGGAGTGGGGAGGAAGCCACCTGGGGCTTCTCACCTTCCCGTTCCCTGCCAGGAGTGGGGTGTGGGGGGAAGTTGCCTAGGGCTTCTTTCCCCCCCACTCCCTTCCAGGAGCCAGGCAGCCTTGTCAAGGGGGTGGGGGGGCACCGCCTGGGCTTGTTGCCCCGGCTCCCAGTTGGGAGTGGGGTCCAGTCATCCAGCTCTGCAAGGGAGCAGGGGGGCAGCAGGGCCCCTGCCATGAAATTGACAAGACAGCCAACAGCAGATGTAAGTCATACAGTGTCTACACAGACACTGCCTTGCCCTAACTCTACCAACATAAGCTTTATGCCTCTCGTGGAGGTGGATTTGTTATGTCGGTGTAGTAGGGCACTTAGGCTACGTCTTCACTACCCGCCTGAATCGGCGTGTAGAAATCGATCTCTCGGGGATCGAATTATCGCGTCTCGTCGGGATGTGACAATCGATCTCCGAATCGATGCTTGTACTCCATGATTTGCCGCCGTCCTCACAGCGGGGTAAGTTGGCTTGGATATGTCGAATTCAGCTACGCTATTCGCGTAGCTGAATTTGCGTATCTTAAATCGACACCCCCCCGTAATGAGGACGTAGCCTCAGGCAGGAGGAAGGCTGTAGTGTAGACACCGACATAAATAGGTTGAAATAAGCTGCCTTATGTTGATCTAACTGTGTAATGTAGACCAGCCCATAGGCCCTGGGCTACAATGCCCTGTGTATCAACCATACTTATCCAGCAGGTCCATGAGTTTGGTCCCTGTGGTTCTTCCCTTCGGGAGTCTGTGACCAGTGGCATTCAGTGATCAGACAGCCTTCTGAAAGCCAACATACTGTTTATTGTATAGAAAGCATTTATAGACAAAGGATTTGAAAACAACATACACACATTGTTCTTACCTAAAGTCTTACCACCTCTGATGGCAACACAGGCCCAACTTCTTCAGATCCCGCCAAGTGGTGGTATCTCAGTGGTATCTATGCATGAGTCTGGTTCCCTCAAACAACCAACCCCCTCTCTTGAGCGAGCGACCTTTTTTTATCTTGCCATAGTTCCTTTGTCCTTCTGTCTTCCTGGGTCTTTTTCCGGTCCTATCCAAAACTAGTTTTGTGAGTTAGTTGGAGAGGAGGCAAATTATCACACCTAATAGTTCTCCCATTGTCCCTTAACAACTCTTAAGTGTTTGCTGAGAGGAGGCTTATCTTGAGCCATTCTTTTCCTTCCTGTCTCTTCTTCCAGACAGACTCCTGTAAAATTAAACCAATGTAGTCCAATAATCAGGTCAATATGCATTATCCATAAATTATTACAAAATAGCTCCAAATCTGCCACATTTGTCTTCTGTCTCTGTAGTTCAATTATGATTTACTCCCAGTGCACATTCTTGCAGGTAAGATTATTACATTTGTAGTGTGTTGAAAGAGTGCCATGATGATTCCCATTATATCTGTTGTAATCACAGAGAAATGGCTGTGCCGCTCTTGGACTTCTGAGTGTTTGATTTCTCAACCAGAGTAGTGCACTAATGGTAGGATATATAATACAGTAAAGAGGTACCAGCAATAATTATGCTCATGTATGGATACTGAGAGTATACTTGACATTTGTGGGGGAATCTGAAGTTTCTTCATAGCATGCTACACTATGCCTAATACATTTGATGAATATTTTAAAGGTAGCAGGGAGCTTTGGGATTTTCTGGACTTGTGGGTGGCTGGGCTTATTCATTTTGACTCACTGCATTTCTTAAATAAAATTGTTTAAAAGAAACAATGCATAAATTCTGGCAGGAGACTTGGGGGTCCCTGATGTGATTCATGAGTATCTTTGGCTGTTTAATGCCGATGTACATTTTGAAAAAACACAGGCAGTAAGTTGGTCAGAAGCTGTTCTCTTTCATCAGCTACATAAACTGAACTTTCAATATTGCATACTTTCTATGTAATTACAAGACTGGAATAGATTCCTATACGACATGCACCCCTTTTTATAAAAGAAACAAAATAAAGTATATTCAATTTAAATTAAATTAAAATTGCCAAAACCCAAACTTGAAAATTCAAAATTATCTGGGGCAGTGCCTGAGCTGGTGGAGCTATGACAGTTTATATCAACTGAGGATCTGCCTCTCTGCCATTAACTCATGGCTTAGATCAGTGGTTCTCAAACTTGTTCCGCCGCTTGTGCAGGGAAAGCCCCTGGCGGGCCAGGGCAGTTTGTTTACCTGCCACATCCACAGGTTCAGCCGATCGCGGCGCCCAGTGGCCGTGGTTCACTGCTCCAGGCCAATGGGAGCTGCGGGAAGTGGCAGCCAGTACATCCCTCGGCCTGTGCTGCTTCCAGCAGCTCTCATTGGCCTGGAGCAGTGAACCACGGCCACTGGGCGCCGCGATCGGCTGAACCTGTGGATGCGGCAGGTAAACAAATCGCCCTGGCCCGCCAGGGGCTTTCCCTGCACAAGCGGCGGAACAAGTTTGGGAACCACTGGCTTAGATGATCCATTACCATACCAGAACATGCCAATGAATCATCTAATCTACTCATTTTGCTCCAAATGGGGTTAATACCAGGGATTTCAGATGAAGATGGAAAATCCAAATGATGTATCTATTTGTGCAATGCCACTTATTATTTATTATTTTATTGCTGTAGCGCCTAGGAGGGCCCAGTCATGGCCTCACTGTGCTAGGTGCTGTACAAACACAGAGCAGAAAAATGGTCCCCGCCCCAAACATCTTACAATCCATGCATGAGACAAGAGACAGCAGGTGAATACAGACAGTCGAGCACAAGGAAACAATGAGACTATGCTGGTCAGCATGATGGGTTGTGGTCTCAGCTCTCCAACTGCCTATGCGTGGTCACGCTTTTTAAAACACTGTACAATTGTCACTGTTTTTCTGGGCACTGCATAGACACACAGTGAATTGTAGTCTCTGCCCCAGTGGAGATCAGGTTCTCACTGGGCCAGGTGCTGCAGAGACCCAGTAAGAGACAGTCCCTGCCCCAACAGAGATCAGATTCTCATTGTGCGAGGTGCAGCACAGACACATAGAGGGAAATGGGGGCAAATGTTTCTTCCTGACACAAGGTGGTGATCAGTTCATGCTCATTGAATTCCAGTTCTCAGCATGAATACATGTGTGGAGATAAAATAAATTATCAAATGCTTTTTCATTAATCCATTCAAAATGTTGTGACAGTTCTGATGGTCAAAGATGTATTTTTCTGGATTGTCTCTGCTTCCCTGAAATCCTGCTTTCTGAACGCTTCCACATTTCTGGCCTTGCATTCATGGCCTTGACCGTCAGACATATTACATAGCTCACACAAATGTACCCCTTCTGCCCCTCTGAGTTGGCAGCAACAAGGGCCGGGTTCAGTATCTAGGGGTTCCATTTCAATAACGCAATGCAAAACCGGCTCGAGCCCCCACCCAGTGACCTGGGACAATTACCCCGTGCCCCTGTAGGAGGCAATACTTCCCCTCTCGCAAACACGGAGTCTGAGTGTAGCAAAAGCTTTTTAATAAAGGAGGGAAACAATGTGGCATTATGTTGGGGAAACACCACAAACAGGATTCATAACACAAACCATGAGCAAAAGACCCACCTCCAAGTAAGTTTGGCAGTGTCCTTTTCCCCTCAGGATCTTAAGTCCAATCACCCCAAAGTCTCTGTCCCTGGTCAGTGCCATCCAGAGTTCAAAATTTTATCTGCAAAGTTTTACCCCCCCCCCCAGCCTGGGTGGAAATGGGGGGGGGCACACAGGATGTTAAGGGGCACCTTACGTGGTCCAAGGCCGACTGCCCCACCTCTCCGTGGAGTTCTGCTGCAGCCTTTACCACGAATGGCTCCGCTCTACCAGCCGCACCGCTCCTCCAGCCGTCCCCGCAAACTGCTCCGCTCTGCTCCCTGTTCCGCTCCAACCGTCCCACAAACTGCTCAGCTCTGCCAGCCACTCCACTCCACCAGCCGTCCCATGAACTGCTCGAGCTGCCCCCGCAAATGGCTCAGCTCCGCTCTGCGCCTCTCGCTGTTCCATGGGCCGCTCCAACTGTCCCACAAACTGCTCGGCTCTGCCAGCTGCTTAGCAATATATCTTCAGGCTCCCCCACTGGTTAACACAGCACTCAGTGATCTCAGCTCAGCAACTTTAGCTCTTTTAGTGATTTCAGCTTGTAGTAGGAGAGCCACAGTGCTAGTGCACCATTGGCCCAAAGTGAATTCTGTTCAGCAACTTCTAGCTAGACTCCTAATGGAAGCAAACTTAAGTCTGCTATTTAACAGTGGAGAGAGGGGGTAGTGCAATTGGTGTTCCAGGCCCTCAAAAGGAGCCCATACCACCAGGTACACCTATCCCCAATCTCTCTCAATTCACTGGGTTTTGTAACCCATGACCCTTGTCTAGCAAGTGCTACTTAGTTACTGGTGAGTCCCTCTGTCATACAACAGTTCCACTGGCCTTGATTCACAGAATCAGGGTAACAACACTTTATTGTTCCTGCCCCAATAACAGAGAAACTGGGGATCCCACACCAGCAAAATGAACTACTTTCAGTTGTTGTTGTCCCAGGCTAGGCGGGTGGGTGTGCCTATGAAAACAAGATCAGCCCCTGAAGTTCTTTTCCACCCTCGCCATAATTCACCACCATATGTCAGGGTAGAGCTTATCCTGACTCTGCTTACACAAACACCAAAAAAAGGGTACGTCTTCACTACCTGCCATATTGGTGGGTAGCAATCGATTTATCTGGGATCGATATATTGCGTCTCGTTAAGACGTGATATATCGATCCCCGAACGCGCTCACCGTCGACTCCGGAACTCCACCAGCGTGAGCGGCGGTAGCGCAGTCGACGGGGGAACTGCGGCCATCGATCCTGCGCCGTCTGGACCCCAGGTAATTCGATCCAAGATACTTCAACTTCAGCTACGCTATTCGCGTAGCTGAAGTTGTGTATCTTGGATCGATCCCCCCCCCAGTGTAGACCAGCCCAAAGAATATTTTGTTTTACCAGATCTTGCTTTAAAACCAGACCTCTCCAGCTGCTTGTGGCAGACAAAGCTGCCCACACAAATTGTGTTGAAGAGTCTTTATTCTATAATACTGTTGCCATTCAGGTTACTGGAGTGCCTTGATCCACCAATCACTCCAGCCCAAAAAGAAAAGAGAAAACAGGAGTGATGATAAAGGGTTTACAACATAGAGAGATTGAGCATCAGTAAATTTCAGCATATGACTGATCTAATAATATTCTTCAGCTAAGAACACAAAGGAACTTTCATAACGTTATCATAACAAGCTGGACTAAACGTGTTTTTGTTCCCTTCAACGTATGAATTATGTGACCCATACTCTTTTTTAAAATTGCTTTTCATTATATAAGTTTGATAGGTTTCTTCCAAGTTAAAATTAAATATATTAACTAACTCCTCTGCAGGTATTTATTCAGAAGATCCAAGACCATAGAGATCTGGTCTCCGGAGAGAAGAAATTATCTATGTTCTTACCCTGTGCCTAATACTTCAGATTAGAAAAACTTTAGGACAGAAAGATTCTGTGCTGTGCTTCATAAGAAGTATCACACATAAAGGGTAGCCTAGGGGGGGATAGGCAAAGCCACCTTTATGCCTGGCTGGGGACTGATGTGGTCCCCAGCATAAATTAGAGCAGCTTTTGGGGCTGCTCTATTTCATGTCAGCCTTACCAAAGTTACCTGTGGGCTGTATTGCAATCCAGAGTGGTATGGGCACACCCTTCATGCCCTGGGACACCTCTAGATATCCCCACATGGTTATCACCCTGTGACGGGGTATACCTACTCTGCACCACGTCAGCAGGGGTTAACCACACACTGTAGGCTGAGTAAATCACACACCCACCGCTGCTGGGCATGTTCCAACTGAGACCAGAGTATAAAAGGGAGTAGCTCACCTCAATCTGGGCTGGCCACTGCTGAGAACAGATGTGGGTTGCAGGCACCTGCTGGGAAACTGCCAGAGCTCCAGGACACAGAAGCCAACTGGGTTAAGACTCCAGCGGACCCCCAGCCAACACTGATGGAGGAAAGACAGTAGAGGCTGTGACACTACCATTGCTGAAAGGAAGGGTAGGAAGTGACCAGGGCCGGCTCCAGGCACCAGCTTACCAAGCAGGTGCTTGGAGCGGCCAGGCCGGAGAGGGGCGGAACGTCCAGCTGTTCGGTGGCAATTCGGCGGACGGTCCCTCACTCCTGCTCAGAGCGAAGGACCTCCCGCCGAATTGCCACCGCAGATCATGATCGCGGCTTTTTTTTTTTTTTTTTTGGCTGTTTGGGGCGGCCAAAACCCTGGAGCCGGCCCTGGAAGTGACCCAGGGAATGGGACTGTAGTATCGGGTGTTCGAAGCTGATTATAGAAGCACCAATTCCCTAGGGCCCTCGGCTGGGACCCCTACCTTGGCTGCCCCACCACCGGAGTAGCTGAAGCCCAGAGGAGCGAACTTAACTGCAGGACTACCTCACTGACTCTGGCCAGGGGGCCATACTGCCCTGAACTGCAAAGCTCCTACATAGACTTGGGCTGCTCTGTCCAGAGGGCCAGCCCCACAGACTTTGGCCATTGGACCATACTATCCTGAGCCACATGACCCCTGAAGAGACTTGGGCCCTAGGCTGCGCTGCCCTGAGTGGAAGGAACGCCTTACTGACTCTGGCCATTGGGCCATACTGCCCTGAGCTGTAGGCTGCCATCTAGATCTAGGCTATTGAGCTACCATTTTGATAACCCCCACAATCTGACACCCCGTGATGGGGTGTACCTACTCTGTGACAGACCCACTATGTGCCACCAGAGTGGAGGACAGGACATAGCCCTTCACTTTAATTTAAATTATATGTAAAATACCTACTGGATATTAAGGGCCAGTGATGCTAGTAATGCTTGGTTACTTATAGTGGATTTGGAACAAGCTTTGCTGCTGCTTGGTACTTTTGGGAAAGTACATTTTAAATAAGGAAAAAGGATAAAATCCTCCTCCTCATGCAGGTTTAGGGTATTTGAGACTTTGTTTTATGCTGTGGCGCTAATGCAGTAAAGCTTATCTTCATCCTTCAGAGCAAACTCTGAACTTAATGGTAAACTCACCAATGCAGCCATGAATAACTACGCGAAAGGGACCAAGTGACCTTCTCCGTTGGATCATATGAACTGGAACCATAAACTCCCTGAACATTAAATCTCACCAAATGAGGGTCAATCCATCCTCATCATCATATCCACTCATTATACTCCACACCCGAACATAGCCACTCTATGAACTTCATACCCTCATATCTCAATGCCTGTACTTTGACCCATCAACCTTTTACCCCCAATCGGGGATATTGCAGATTATGTATTCCTCATGCCACCTGATCTTAAACCAAACTTTGCACCCTTGATAATCTGTATGTTATTCCCTGATAACCAGAAATGTCTATGCTCAAATTCTGTTCACTATTTTTTTTAACATCATCTTAATAAAATTATTAAACGAGCAGTACCTGTAATACTGTACTATTATCTGATTAGTGATCTCTCCTTGTACATGTCAGTTAAAACTACGAACTTGGCACCAAGACACCTCTGTCATCTTCCTAGCTCCATGTATATACTGATTTGCTGTGTAATTTTGAAACACAGGTTAAAATTTGTGACCTTGAAAATGAGCAGACCAGTATGTTCCTCACAGGAATGTGTGCTGGTGGCTTTACTAACTAACATTTGTGAAATGCTTTGAGAACTTTGTATATCCCCTGTGCCTTTCATCTAAAGTCTTTCTGAACATGACATTTGTATTACACTCAAGATAAGCACAGGAGGTGTGTCAGAGAGCCAGTTATGGCTTGCTGAGAGTAAGGGCCAACCCTGGTCCCAACACAACTTAGATTGGTTGATGAGGCACTAAAGCTTCATGGTCCAGGGGATTAGGCACTGGACTGGGGATCTGGGTTCTAGCCATGGTTCTAGGGCTGGCCAATAACCTTGGGTGAGTCACTTCAGTACTCTGTGCGTTAGTTTCCCCATTTGTAAAGTGAGGATACTGATACCTTCCTTTGTAAAATGTCTTGAGATCTATGAACGGAAAGTGGAATATAAAAGCTAAATACTATTATATGAGTGGCAGGTCCAGAGGTATGTTACATAATATGCTTTATTGAGTCATTTTGCTGGAATAACTTGTGATCCCAAGTATTTAAAGATCCATCTATTTGACTACATGAGTGTTTATACCTCTTTCAACTAAGAGATCCAAATGAAAGATGCAAGGCTCAGAGAAGGCTTGCACATTTGTGATTCTTCCTGCAGAACTCTGGATCAGTAAATCAATAAGTTAGAAACAGAGTTTTTATATGTAATGGATATAATCTTGCTCCGGTGTTTCTCATGCCATTGCTCAGTCCAGCATTCATCGACTTTACTAGGTAAACAGCATGTCTCCATATGAACACACTTTGCCGTCTGCTTAAGGACTAAGGCTCTGAGAGTGTTCACCTTCTACTGTGACTATAAAAGCACTTCTATAAACAAAGAGGGCAGATGCTCAGCTGGTATAAATTGTCCTACCCTCATTGACTTCAGTGGAGCTCTGATGATTTACACCAGCTGAGGATCTGCCCCGGAGTAGCTAAAAGTGATATTAGAATTTAGCAACAGATTTTCTTTTCTCCCCATCTCACAAATGTTGCTCCTTCATTTACTCTGATAACTTTTCACCATGATGAAAAATATTCTTGTGGGATTGGGTGGACAAGTAACATTACTCGGTGCTTTAGAACAGTGGTTCTCAACCAGGGGTCTGGGGCCCCCTGGGAGGCCGCAAGCAACTTTCACTGGGTCCGCCAAGCAGGGCTGGCATTAGACTTGCTGGGGCACAGGGCAGAAAGCCCAAACCCCACCACATGGGGTTGAAGCCCAGGGCCCAAGCCCCACCATCCAGTGCTGTAGCCGAAGCCTGAGCAACTTAGCTTCATGAGGCCCCCTGTGGCGTGGGGCCTTGGGCAATTACCCTGCTTGCTACCCCCTAATGCTGTTTCTGGCTTTTATATGCAGAAAAACAGTTGTTATGGCCCAGGAGGGCCGTAGAGATTTTATAGCATGTTGGGGGGGCGGGGGAGGCTCAGAAAGAAAAAGGTTGAGACCCCCTGCTTTAGAATAAAACGGTGTGAAACGTTACCTCCTCACTTAAAAAGCTTCATACTAAGTATGTTGCATAAGGGCCTAGAAGAATGGCACTTTTAAAAATATACGAAGGACCGTATTCAGCCCTGGGATGAGCAGGCCCAACTCAGTTCATTTAAACAGAGTTGCACCCATTTAGACAAGGCCAGAACTAGGGACTGAGGTGGCATAATGCTATTTTTGCCCTGGCCTTCTCTCCTGGGCTGTGACTTCTGTGCTGCATGAACTTTATTTTTTAAATTAAGCTAAAGGGCCACACCCTGCTCCATTCACTTATGGGAGCAGTTCTGTTGAGGGCAGTGGGCCTAGTTGTGTTACTGCTCGAGACAATGGGAAGGAAATGAGCAGGATTCACCCAACGTTTTATTTGTACCACATTCTGTCGAAAGATCTAGATCATCTGAGCTCTTGCTTCAGCCACTTTTCACATCTGCTAGCCTGGAGCAGCCACTTAACGCTGGCTTAACTGGGGATTGCCCTCGGGCCAGTGACTTCTATGCCATTTCCCCTGCTTGACCCTGATATAGGGCACATTGCTGGAGAGCCTTTCATTCCTGATTCCTTGGCTGCTGTCATGGTCCCTTGGTGTTAGAGCAGTCCCAGGTGGGGCCTTGGGGAAGGGATGGAGTGGGGGCGGGGCCTGGGGCACAGCCAGGGGTTGAGCACTCCCCAGTACTTTGGAAAGTCGGCGCCTATGGTTCTATGAGTAAAATAGTCTACTTCCCTCAATGGATCTTTGAGCTATGGCTGTTAGCTCACATTCTATCCCTTACCCTACTCCTAGTCTATGTAACTGGCAGGATTTGGAGGAGCCGGAAGAGAAGGGGATGAAAAAGCTGTCGTGCGTGGGCAGCTGCTGGAAAGGCTAACTGCAGCTAGCTGTGCAGAGCAAGGCTGGCTCCTGGTCTGCATGTACTCCTGGTCCTGGTCTGCATTTGTGGACCTCTGTGGTGGGGGTCACAGAGTAGCTAGATGGAATTTTAGCCTGCGATGGATGGGAAAAATCCAGCACAGAGTTTCTCCCACCTGTTTCTGGGCTTCACCCCTTTTCCCCAAGCAGGCAAGTGGAAGGGTGGTGGCCACCATTTCAGCTGGCACTCTGGGGATCGAACTCTGGACTTCCAGAACTAAAAGTACAAGCAGCTGCAGTTTGAACTAAAGATTCCTAGTTGTGACACAGCCCCATATCACGTGTTGGCATATGAGTGGCATGAAGACCTGTACCACACAGTCACCAGTGGTTTACAGAAGCAATGGGGGTAAATCTGTCTCTTTTCCATTCTTTATGAGCCCTCTGTGGCTCTTCCCTTTATGTTTTTGCAACTTGGATGCAAAAGCCTAATAGATTTTCTTTCTTATTTGCACACAGCTCAGTGGAGGCAGTATAGGAGCCAGAGTTGCTTGCCAAACAGTGAGCTTACCATCCAGTAACATATAAAGTGCAGAATTCTCAGCAGGGTTTTCTTCAGATTATTTTATTCAACAGGTAAGTTTTTTGGTCAGCAAATTCAAAAAAGCCTTTATTCAGACTGTCAGAGGCAAAGCATAGTACAAATTAAATGAGCGTCACCAACAATCAGTTTAAAAGGAAAAGGTACATCAGGTACAATAAGAGTTTAACCCACACTAATCTGAGGCAGAATATCATAACGAATCAAGCTATAGAACATAAAGTTTCACAGAATAGGCTAGTGTTAGGAATATTAACAACAATGTTCCCATTTTCTGAGAAAGTTTAGTTTGAGTCGTGCCAGCTGGTCTCAGTATGACGCAGCAGCCATTGCAAAGATAAGACAAAGTTAAACTAAGAAAACACTTACAAAGATCGTAATATTTCAGAGGTCATTGGATGCTGAGTGCCTATAGTGATCAAATAAATAACCTAGACAAGAGCACTATAAATGACAGCAAAATGTTCCCGGAAACAACAAACAAACTAATGAAGTGTTTTGAGACTAGAGCAAATTGGTTCCTAAGAGGCAAATCAATAGATTTTGAAATGTCTGAAGAGAATATATAACAGAGTTTATTTGCATATGCCTTGTACACAGTTTCTATTTGCCTATAGTTCTTGATTTTTACAGTAAGAAAGTATTTGAAAGGAACCAAAAGGTAATATAAAATTTCAGCATGATTCAGTGTTTTCACATCTAGAATTGTCTGTCCATATTGCCTGTCCATCATAGTATATAGAAAACACTTACAATGTACGTTCAATGACATACACTATTTGAAGGTCACTTATACGTTTTGCTTCTATGAAAAACACAGGCCACTTTTAAATATTGTAGTTTAAAGCATGCTACACATTTTTAAAGGCTGCCAGCTTGCACATAGAGTGTTTGAAAAAGTTATGCAAACAGTGGATTTGATTTTTCCTTCCATATCAGCAGGAGTCATTCCACTGAAGTCAATGCATTTACACCAATGTACAGCCAGTCTAAGCACAAAGCAAAGCAGGCCCACTGTCCATATCCGTCACCCCAAGAAGATTGTATTTTACCTCCACATTTTATTTCTGACAAATGTTTTTCCCAGTCAAATTGCTGTCTGTAAAAAGTCTGTTTCCATTTACTTCTGAGCATAAGACAAAAGCTAAGTCAAAGTGCAATGCATTTGAGCTGTTTTCTAGGTTTCATTCCAAGTTTTCTTTGAAACCCTCTAGTAATAGATCTAATTGGTACCTTCTCATCAAAAGGTGACTTTCTGTGATTTTCTTTATTGATCTAACAATACATTTCTCAACATAGTATAATTACAAAGTTACTTCAGTGATATGATGTCCATACACCACAGATAAGAGTATAAATGCCTAATTAGATCACACCACTTTAACTTAGCAGTGAGCTGATTAGTTCACACTGTTGCTTAAACAATATGTAATTGCGTTGGTTTTCTTAAAGGAATATTTCAGCATCTCAGGTGAAATGTTTGCTTTCATCAGTTAAAGATTCTCTTAAGTTGCTTTACAAGCAGCAGCACAAGTGTCAATATAGTCCTTTCTTTGGATTTTTTAGATGTTTGTGAAGGTACCTACAACATGTTGTTACTTGTCAGTGTTCTGATTCCTCTTAGAAATGAACAGCTTTCAGTAGCTATCACTCAAGATAGCCCCTTTAGATTATACGGACTTGGTTGACAATGGCATAAAAATAAAACACTAGGGTAAAGAGAATATTACATTAGTCTGTCTAATATAGCAGTAATATAATTTACTTAATAGATTCATTTTTTCAGAGTGATTGAACTCTGAGCTATTTTGCAGAACGCTCTGGCTTCACTTCTGTTATCACCGTGTAAGCAACAGCAAATGATAAATCGCCTCCCCTTTTTCCTTTTGAAAAACTTTCTAAAGACATCAAGTAAAATCTCTCTTTTTATTCTTTTTATTTTTTCTGTACCCTTCCTTCCTTCACAGACTGTAACGTGGAGCTGCTGATTCAGTTTAGATACATACACCCAGTGTGTGTATACCCTTTCCATACCAAATACAAAACTGGACATTTACAGAATGCACCGTCCCACACTCATGCCATAACAACAACATACTAACTCTTTGAACGTCTTTCTCATTTCCAGACTCCGGAAAGCATAAATTAGGGGGTCGATGACTGAATTGCACATAATCAAGACCAAATATGTGTTGAAGTGTGAGGTGTAGCAAACACAGTGTGGGTTTGTGGGGCAAGAAATGATGAGGATGAGATGAAGGAAGAAAGGTGCCCAACAAACAATGAAGACCCCAAGTAATATAGTGATTGTCACAGCCCCCTTCATACAGGTCCGCTGATGAGGAACCCCATCCACTGGGAGGGCTGCGATCCGTTTAACATGCAGGCGTGCAAACAAGAACATGTGAACATAAAGGGAGGCCATGAGAAGAAGCATGGTAAAGAACATGGTGATGAGACAGACAATGACAGTTTTGCTTTCCGAGTAGACAATGAACATGATGCCGCAGATTATGCAAGCAATCCAAATAACCACAATCAGAGCTAAGGCTTTCTTTACAGTCATGATGCTGTGATAACGAAGAGCGTAGAAAATAGTAATGTACCTGTCAATAGCTATAACCAAGAGGTTGCAAATTGAGGCTACCAAAGAGATACAGATCATTGAGTCAAAGACATTGTCCATATGCTGAATAAAGTGGTCATCAATGATCAAGTAGCCATTGCTCAGGATTGCAATCATGATAGTCTCCAGGGCATTTGACATGCTCACTAGCATGTCTGCCGCTGCCAAGCTGCACAGGAAAAAGTACATGGGGGAATGTAGGTTTCCATTCTTCAGCACCGCAAGGATTACGAGGATGTTTTCCAGCAGGCTGATGATCCCTAACGTCAAGAAGACCTCGGCTTTAATGAAGACTTGCTCACAAAATCCATTGCTGCTCCTGTTGCTGAGGAGGATTGAGTCATTGAAGTCCTCAGTGGTATTAACCAGCACAGGCTGAAATGTAAGCGCACAGGGTGTAGTATTCATTATCAACACGGGACTTGATTTCACACACGATTACGGAACTGGCATCAGTTCAGTTTGACAAAAAAAAATCCTTCCAAACTGTCTCTGGGTTTATCAAATGGGATCAGATAGGGCTTTGTTTTTGTTGTTAAAAATATAAATGTATAAAGTCTTTTTGTTTTAAAAGTGAGTTTTTTGTCAAACATTCAAAGACTATTTTTTCTCCCTGAAATCAAAGTGAACAGCAAATTTCGCAGTCATCCGTCTGGGGAGAAAAAAAAAATCAGCAGCACTTTTACTCTCTTTCTAGTTCTCCTGCTGATTAAAAGTGAATAGCTTTCTTATCTGTTACCATGAGCTGGGACCACTGCAGGGCATCCTGGTTGGAAATCATGTTGCTGCTCAGTGAAATACCTCTTGCTGTTCAAGTGCAAGAAGGGGAAAAAAAAAAGAAAATCAAGAATTTATACATTCATGAAAGGAAAAACAACTCCTACTTTGTCTCCTGTACAGCACAATGGCCATTAGAGAGCAAGCTCCTTCCTGATTGACAGCTACAAACACCAGGTACAGCATCCCCATGAAAAGTCCTCTTTAGTCAGATGTGAAACTATTTGGTGCCCTCTGCAGATCAGAGATATAATCTGTTTTCATTTTAAAATATAGAACTGGCTGCAAAACAGAGGCTCAGTGGGCGTGAGAGGATGGGGCGGGGGAGCCATTTGCTGCTCCCAGAGGTGTTGCTCCAGGATAGGGGAGCAACTTGCAATAGTGGTAGGACAGCCAAATATGGCTACCTGCCCCTACTGTGAAGGAGACCCCCAACCAGTGCCTTCTGGTTCCATCTGAGAAAAAGGCACCCAGAGGTGCTGAGGGTGTATTAAGGAACTCATCCCAGAGACACCAGTCCCATACCAGCTGCCTCTATCCAACCCAATATTGCGAGGCTCCTGAGCCCCCCAGGCCCTTCTGTCCTCGCCAGGGCCCAGTTCTGGAGGAGTGGGACTGGATGTTGCTGTGCCTGCAAGCCATGAGGGAGCAGGGCTCTAACTTAGTTGTTTTCTGATGGCGGGAGGGGGAAGGAGGAGCTGTAGGCTGTGCTGGGTGCTTTGGGTGTCATGTTCTTCTGTATCATCTGTAGACCGGTCACTGAACTTGCTTAGCCACATCAGATGTGTTCCTCATAAGATCTTTTAATGCTCTGCCAGGTATAGCAGAGGTTCATTTAAATAGGGTATTTTACACACTGTCCCAGCTAGTGGTTGAACAGTATAATACAGCATTCCACGAAGTGGGAGTGGGTGGTCCTGGCCTGGCAGTGGGGGCCTAACAGTGCCTCCATACCCAGTATTGGTGTGATGATTTGGGGAATCTACGCGCAGCTTAGGAATTCTGGTTGATCTTATGATATTGCTGTATCGTTGATATCATTGAATATAATTGAATATATCGGGGTTAGTCTACTCTTAAAACAGTACAGTGGCATAGCTGCACCGGTGTAGCTGCACCACTGTAGTGCTAATCAGTGTAACCCAGTGTTTCTCAAACTGGGGCCACCGCTTGTGTAGGGAAAGCCCCTGGCGGGCTGGGCTGGTTTGTTTACCTGCCCCGTCCACAGGTTCGGCCGATTGTGGCTCCCACTGGCTGCGGTTCGCTGCTCCAGGCCAATGGGAGCTGCTGGAAAAGTGGCATGGGCCGAGGGACGTACTGGCCGCTGCTTCCAGCAGCTCCCATTGGCCTGCAGCGGCGAACCGCGGCCAGTGGGAGCCACGATCGGCTGGACCTGCGGACAGGGCAGGTAAACAAACCGGCCCGGCCCGCCAGGAGCTTTCCCTGAACAAGCGGCGGCCCCAGTTTGAGAAACACTGGTGTAGCCACTCATGACAACGGCAGGAGGGATTCTCCAGTCAGCGTAGTTAATTCACCTCACCTCCCTAGCTGATTACAATGATCCCTTTTGGCCTTAGAATCTATGAATCTAGGAACCTGGATTTACACTGGGAGAAAACAGCATAAACCGGTCTGAAACTGGCCTGATGTATTCAGATTGACTGAACACAACATTTTTCAGATGCGTTCACCTAAGATCATTTCACTCCTCCTGAGACAAAGAGGAGTCTGGGGCAGATACTTATGACTCAGATTATACTTGAATAAAACTAATGAGAAAGAACTGAAGTCTATTTCTTTCATTTTCTTGTATGCTATAATACTATGTGGTGATATTTCATATTCTTTGCCACTGAAGTGCAACACAAACCATTTGTATTCATCTAGCTTTCCTGTCCAGCTGGCCCAAAGGGTTTTTAAGCCCTCGAAATTCTGATTTACCATTGAAACGCTAATGGCACATTCTAATGATCCTCCATGTTTTTAATTTCATATAATGGCTGCACTCAAATTATACATGCACATGTGCCTCTTGCTTTCACTAATTTTTTTGTATAAGATTTTTTTCCCCACTTGAGAAGTATCTCTCATGTATTGTTTACTGTTAGTATTGCCATGAAAAAATAACAGAAAGTATCTAAATACATTGATTGATGAAAGTCTCTCAGTAACTGCACACACGCTTCCAGTTTAATTTCAGAAACGCTTTTGTCTAATTGTCACAGAAGCTAGCCATCATGTTTCTTGTTTTGTTTTCTTTTTATCAGAGTCGCTTGGTATTTGTTTACAGCATTTTGCTAGTTTCTTGTTTGTTCTGTTCTCAGTCATGCCAGTGCAATGCCAGTAACTTCTGCAGAATAACCAAGAGCAGAATTTGGCCCAATAGTTACTGATTTTAGAAAGGACAGATGGCCTTGTCATGAAAGCACCAGACTGGGATGCAACAGATTTGGATCTAATTGCCTGTTCTTCCATAGACTTCCTGTGTGACCTTGTACTAGTTGCTCAGTGTTTCTAGGCTTCATTTTTCCTACTGGAATATGGGGGTAATAATACTTGTTTTCTACCATCCTTTGTCTCTGTTTAGGTTATTAAACTATTTGGGGAAGCAGCTGTCTCTTGTCTGTATGTTTTTACAATGCCTATCATAATGGGACCGCAGTCTGAGTCCGGGCCTTTAGGTGTTGTAAACCAAAAAATAAACATCCTCACCACAAATGCTGATGTTTATACAATGTCAGAGGCTGAGACAATATTGCCTATTGGCTGGAGCACTGGACTGGGACTCAGGAGACCCGTGTTCAATTTCTGCCTCTGCTACTGGCTGTTGGGTGACCTTGGGCAAGAAACTTCTCTTCCTCAGTTTCCTCATCTGTAAAATGGGCATAATGATACTGCAGTTGGTTGTGACGCCCTTGGAGATCTGCTGATGAAAAGTTAGGCATTGTTATTAAAAATGTAACCATTTTCAGCCTGTATTGACATTCTGAACCAAATTTTCAGAGGAGCCTCAGAAACAGCCTACAAACTCGATGCATGTGTACGTTCTGAATTGATATGAGAGGCTCCTGTAATCCTTTCATACTGATACTGAGCCCTGCTTGCTCTGTCTATGTTGATTCTCTCTCTGTCCTGGCTTGCAAATCAACCTTGGCTCAGATTTTCAAAAACCTCTTGGCTGTGCAATTGAATGTGCACCATGGGTGTGTTAAGTGTGTGCTAGTTTGCTCATATATGCTATGGTAGCATGCACACATCAGGTATCAGCATGCACAAATGGCTAATTGGGCATCTTTGTCCATTTATCCATTTGCATATCAAATGTAATTTTGTGTGCGTTTTGTACAGGCAGGTACATATCTGAAGTTTTTAAAATAGCAGACCCCTTCTCTGTTTTAATTCTGCAGAACTCAAAATTGCTATTTTATAGTAAGTAAGGCAGCCTGTGAATTTTTGCCCTAGATTCTCCATTCTAACTTGTAGACAAATATATTGATATTGAGCCGCTTAGAGAGTTCAGATGCTACCCTAACGATACATTTTGAAGTGTTGAATCCTGCTGTTCTGTAGTGTGAAAATGCCCTACAGTAACAAATGACCCAGTTAGGATGGATTTTCAAAAGCACCTTAGTAACCAAGTCTGACCTGTGCCTCATCGTGATGGAGATGATTGCTCGTTGGAGCTACGCCATCAGTGATGAAGGCTTGTCTGAAATATCGCCTTGGGCATTATGCGAGGTGGACAGATCCAACGTGAAACCTGAAAATGATGGCTAAGGCAGGCAGCGGAGATGCAGGGCAGCAGCTGCACCTAGCTACCCAAGGCAAAAGGAAGTCACTGAGAAAGACTCAATGGCTTGGGTCACACAGCGTGAAGCCAGTACTGGTAGACCAGGAAAAGGGTCGCATTACTGCGCCTCCAGCTCATCCCAGTGGGATGAGGTATTTCCTGGGATAATCGTTTGCTCTTGGTTTTTTTGACCATGAATAACCTAGTACTCCGCACCAGGGTTAAAGCCCCTGCCTTACTTTCAGGTGTAGATGCCTTGTCAGTGCCGTCTCCCCTCGGTGCAAAAATGAAAGGTTTGTGTCAAAGCCTCCCTGGGACGCACATCCTCTGATGTCGGCAAGCACGTCTGCAGTACATTGTGACAATGCATCCAATTGTATCTGGGATCTCCGATAGTCCACCAAAATTGCAACTTGGAATGTTGCAACTCTTCACAAGAATAATCATCAGGTTGCATGGATCGCTCATGATGGCGTCACTCAGAAGGAGTTGGACTACATCATTACACACGATAGGCGTCTCTTCGCCTCCTGTAGAGTATATTGTTGGTTGGAATGCATGGCAAACACAGATCACCATCTAGTGGTCGTCCGTATGGTGTTGATGCTCCAACGAGCAAGTAAGCCCTCTGCGATGATGAAGAAGTTTGACATCAAGGCACTCTATGTGCCAGGTTTAGCCAACAGGTTTTGTATTGACGTCAGCAACAGATTTTTGGCTCTAGCCAATCTGCCAGATGACGTAGAGGCTGTCCCGTTCCTGTTCACTTCTAACCAATCTGCTGAGCAGACGATTGTCTATAGGCATCCAGCACGCCGACCATGGCTATCAGAGGAGACCTTCCAGATAATTAAATTGAAGGCTGCACAGTGATAAGCGCACTTGTAATCAGCTGAAGTGAAAATTTAACACCTGGCACTCTGCAATTGCGAGGCATATTATAACCAAGTGGCGGATGATGTCGAATTTGGCTTAGCCAGGGGTGACTTGAAGCCAGCATTCCGCACCATTCACAACCTCAGCAGTCAAGAGGTAGTCACTACAAATGGCATTCTGAACAACAGCCAAGGCCATCCATGTAAATTGGATGATGACGTTCTCTCACGTTGCGTGGAACATTATCACAGTGTCCTGAACCATCCTCCAGCTGCCGCTTGGTTCAGAGCTGGATGATCTGGCAGTCACTGCGTTCCGGATCCAGACATTTGTCCTGATGCACCAACACTGGATGAAGTGAAGTGTGTCATCGCTAAACTGAAAAACGGTCACACAGTCAGTGCTGATGGCATCCCCTCAGAGCTACTAAAATGTGCTGTTGCTGCTGTAGCAGAATCACTTCTGGCCATCTTTCGTCTGGTGTGGAGAACTGGAACCCTGCCAACTGCCTGGAAGGATGGTATTGTAATCTCACTCTGTAAGGGCAAGGGACCATGCAGTGAATGTAAGAGCTACAGGCCGATCACCTTGCTCTCCGTTCCAGGGAAGGTGTTCGTGCATGTTTTGCTGGCACGCCTGGATCCTTTGCTACATCAGAATCGTTGTCCCCAACAGTCAGGCTTTATGAGGAACAGGTCCATATTAGATGCCATTTTGGCCCTTCACTTGTTGTCAGAGATACACCGTGAGTTCAGGAAGCCCCTGCACGTAGCATATGTTGATCTTAAGACTGCATTTGATTCAGTAGACCTTGTCGCATCCTGGAAGGCCTTAATGGGCGTAGGTGTTCCTACCACTCTTCTGGACTTGATTAGAGAGCTGCATAATGGAACCCCCTGCCTGTGTTCGTCTGGGGATGCCAGCGCCTTTTTAAATTAGTATCTGGTGTTAGGCAGGGCTGCGTTCTGTCCCCTGCACTCTTTTTTGTTGGGCAATGGATTTCATAATTCACATTCTGTCAGATCCATAGGCATTGAGATTGGTGATCTCTCGCTCACAGACCTTGACTATGCTGATGTCATTGTTCTCTTAGTACAGAGCCCCGACAGGTTTCCTGAGGCATTCCAGTGTATGGAGGAGGAGTCAGCTAAGATTGGTCTCCATGTTTCATGGTCAAAGACAAAACTGCAAAATCTAGGACCAGGTCCACCTGTGACTCCAATCTCTTTGAACAACGAAACCGTCAAATCAGTTTCCAGGGTTCTATACTTACCAGCTCCTCCAGTTCTCACATGGAGGTTCTCCATCGAATTGGCATCACAGCATCTGCCATGGGCCATTTACAATGGATATGGACTCAACATCATCTTAGTATGACAACCAAGTTCAGGATTTATTCGAGCTGTATCCTTTCCATACTGTCGTACGGCTGTGAAACATGGACACTATGCCGTGCAGACTGGACAAAGCTGGAGGCTTTCCACACAAATGTCACCATTGTATTTTGGCCATAAAGTGGAATGACTTCATCTGTAATGCAGATGTTTGTGGTCGTTCAGGTCTACAGACTACTGGGGTCATTGTTCGCAGGCGGCACCGTACGCTTTTCAGACATGTCGCAAGGATGCCAAAAGATGTTCCAGCGAACACAGTTCTTTGGGTGGCTTGTAACATCCGGGATAAAATTCCACCAACTGAGGGGTGGAGGCAGCCCAGAGTCAGACCCCTTATTACATGGGTTTATCAAATCTGTTCCGATGTTGGATTCTCAGGCTGTCAAGCCTTTGCGGTTGTGCAGGAACGGATCAAATAGCAAACGATCGCTACAGCCAACTGTCTGGCTAAGGGCTGAAGAAGAAGAACTTAGGTGCACAAGTCCCACTGATTTCCAATAGGACTTATTCTCCTTAGCCACTTAGGCAGTTCTGAAAATCCTGCCTGTAATATTTTATAAACTGCTCATTGTAAGCAGATGTGGTGCCGCAATAGGAAAACATATATTGGTGTACCGTATTAATTGGGAGCATTTAGCTCAGTGAAGATGAGTAACGAGGCATGTCACTTCTTTTGACCCAAATGTACCTTCAGCTCAGACAAACCATTTATTTTCATCTTTATTGTTGTAAATTATTGAAATCAGAAATGCTGAATCGTGAAATTGAAGCAATCCAAATTGTTGAGTTGGAGCACAAAGTGATTCCAGGCTTCCTCTTTCTTTCATTGGTGCTGCATTCCTCTTTGCTATGCATTTCAAAGAGCCATGTCACAGATTTGTCTAGCTGTAAGCTCTGACTTCAGTTCTGGAACCAAAAGTCATTAAATAACTCTGCAACAAAGTGAACTTAACTTCCCAATGTGTCATACAGCCTACATGCCATTTGCACTGAGGGCAGCAAGTGCAAATTGAACTTGTTATGCTCCAAAGTGAATTAATAGTACTACCAACCAAGCAATTTATATGCTAAAAGTGGTGAGGGCTTGGAAACCCAACTCCTGTGATGTTTCTAATGCTTGCAAGCTCAGGCTCAGGTTAATAAAGGTCAACAGAAAAAATAAAATGGGAGAAAAGCTGTGTCTGCATAAGAGATAACAGCATTTTGGCTTCTCTGCTCTCACAGCGCTGCAGCAGCACACTACCTATGTCAATGGGAGAGCTTCTTCCATCAGTGCAGGTACTCCACCACCTCCCCGAGAGGTGGTAACTATGTCGACAGGAGAAGCCTTCCCATTGACATAGTGCTGTCTACACTGGGTGTACCTGAGTGATGTAGTTATATCGACAGAAGTTCCTAGTGTGTCCCAAGCCATAGGCCTAGATTTTTAAAGGTGTTGTTCTGCTCAGTGTTACAAGGCCCAAGTGACTAAGACAGCTAAATCCTATTTTCTAAAGTGATGAGCCATGATGGCCAGCGTTTTAAAGGTGTTTAGTCTTCTAGTGGATTTTCAAAAGCACCTAGGCATCTAACACCCATTGAAAGGAGTTAGGTGCCTAGAAGTTTTTGAAATTTCCACTAGATGCCAAAATTTCTTTAAAATTCTGGCCCTTAGGAATTCTGGAACTTGGGCTTCGATTCACAAAGATACTTGGGCATTGCTATACTCAGTCTTGCAACATCTAACCGCTAGGTGCCCTGCTGCCTAGTAGAATTCTGACTTAAGTTAGGAGTTAGGCACCTAAGAAAGGGATGCTCAGAAGCCAGCAATTTGAGTGAGAAGCTGCCTAAACTAGCTAGACATGAGAGGAAATGGGTTTAGTTGCCTAACTCCCATTGATTTCATCCCTCCTGTGGCTGCTGTAACCTTTGCTACTTGAAATGAGACAACAACCTGCAAGGGAGCACAGACTGCTTGTTCCAGCCCATTCCTTCTTCAAACACTAGGGGGTCACAGCACAAACACCATAGAGCTGGCACAGACCACTATGTGGAATCCCCAGTCTTGCCCTCGACACAACAGTTCCATGAAGTCCTCTGTGGCTGCAAAGGAGGCTGTCAGACTGGCCCCTGGATGAGATCATGAACCATGTTGCTCATTTGGAGAGTTATTTCTCTTTTCCATTGGAACCTCCAGTTTAAATGGATGGAGATTTAAGAGGACTTGGTGGTTGATTTGTGACTCTCGCTTTTGTGTTTTGATGAGTCTCTGTGAGGTTATGAGTAGATTTGGGTAGAAAACAGTTTTCCTGTCTGTAATGGGTTACTGGCCCTTTAAGACTAAAGGTGGTAACGTGAGACCAGTGTAGTTATCCCATTCCAAGTGTCCAGGATAACTAAAATGGACATTGGTTGAGGGGATGATGGTCCCTGGGAATAGTTAGTGTCTGGGAATGTGAAGATATAGGGAAAACTCTGGCTATTGCTCCTTTAAGGGTCTGGGACTAGTAGCCTCACATACTGGACAGGACAAGCTTCTCCTCTTTCCCTGCTGGCCCAGAAAGGTGTTTGGAGTTATTGGACACACCTGGGATGGATTAAGGGCCTGGTCAGATGACTGGGTGGGTGAATCTTAAAAGGAGGCTCCAAGCCTTCTGAATGAGGAACTACTGAGAGCCAGGAAAGGGGAGGAACTCAGCACACAGTTCCTAGAAGGAGGGCTGTGAAACCCTGATCTGAAGGGGTGAGTTTATGGGCTGGGGAAGCAGGACTCATAGGACACAGTCCTAGGAGCAGGGCTGTGGAAACCCTAAACTAAAGGAGTGATCTTGCAAGCCAGGGAGGCTAGGATTTGAACCATATAGTATCGGAAGGAGGCTTATGAAAACATTGAACCTGGGGTTTGGTGAAAGGGGGTCACTTTAGAGAGGTGGATTATACTGATTATATTAGATCTCAAGAGAAGGGAAGTATGATTTTCAAAATTTGCTGTGAGTGGATAATTTTTGGGAACCCCAGATGGAAACTGGGGCACCCTAGGCCACAATGGGGCACTCCAGGACAGCACCTGGATACATTGGCCTATGACTGTTTTTGAGTTTGAACACTTTTCCCATCCAAAATTAAGACTTTGACTTTTTAGGGAAAAATTCTTTTTTAAAAAATAAATAAAATAAAAATGTCAAGAACTTGAATGTGTTTGTGAATTAAAAATCTGGAAAATTATTCAATTTGGGTCAATTAAAACTTTTTGCTTGTTCTAACTTTGAAACATTTCATTTTGACTTCAACCCTTTCTACCCCGCCTCCCTTTTTAAAAATTTAAATTGTGATTAGCTTACTTTTCTCAATGGAAAAGTCATTTTGAACCAGAAATTGTATTTAGAAATATTGTGGTGGGATGGCTGCCCCACCTCCATGAGAGAGAGGGCTAGAGTCGGCCAGAGCAGCTGCACAGGCCGCCAGCCAATTAGGGAAGGGCTTACTGAGAGCCAATCAGGGCTGAGATTAGAGCCAGACAATCAGGGCTGGGCTAGGCTCTATATAAGGGCTGCCTAGGAGAAGCGCAAGCAGTCTGTCCCAGACCTTCATGGTGGAAGTTCTGTCTCTGGAGCAGGAGACCAGCATCTTGGGCAGAGCAGTGCTGGGGAAGGAGCTGGGGAGCTCTAGCCAAGGAAAGCCCCAGGCTGAAGGCCTTGCTACAAAGGGCTGAGCAGGTGCACAGGGCCGAAGGGGAAGCGGCCCAGGGACAAAAGTCTGACAAGGGGAGAGAAGGAGGGCAGGGAGGCTGCTGCTAGAGGGTCCCTGGGTTGGGACCCAGAGTAGTGGGTGGGCCTGGGTCCCCCCCTTGTACTACACCTGGCTGGAGAGGAGCGTGGCCTGATACATGCTGTGGCAGGCTCCTGTGACAAAGGGGCTAGACTTTGAGGCTGCAGCCGGCCAGGTGCAGATGGAGGACTGCTGATAACACCAGACACCCGGAAGGGGGTGAGACCAGAGCATTGGGCACTGCCGAAGGGCAGTGTCCTGAAGAGGACGCCGCTGAGCGGGGAGCAACAGGGGTCCGGACACCAACAGGGGAGCAGACAATGGATGGGACACCACCGGCAGAGGGAGCCCTGCAGAGGACAGAGCTAATTCCCAGGTGTGCCAGTAGGGAGCACTGTGGTGGTGAGTCCCAACCCTGTCACAATCATGATGAAATATTTTGGCACCTCTGAAATACTTCTCAAAATTTTTTCAAGTTGGGAGGTTTATAACTGATCCTCTCTCTCAAACAGTTTTGGTTTTGCTGAACTGGTATGGTTGACAAAAAAAAGTTTAATTGGAAAAATTCCTGACCAGCTCTAGCTATAACAGTAGTGGGGCCTGTTTGAATCTCAAGCTCACTGCAGCTCTGTTAAAGTACAGAACCATTATTTTAAATAACCTTTTTACTTTTAAAATCAATCAGTGAAATAGCTCTCTCCTTGCCTCCAAGGTTCTGCAGTCCATGATGAATTTCCTGGTACTCTCTTCAAATGTTCTTAGAAACAGAGCTCGGTCCGACAATGAGCAATAACGTTCTCTTTTTCACTGTGTAGTGTCCAGCTGAGTTCAGACAGCAAATTCACTACCTAGTCTTTGTCAAAACTATTGTTGAACCCCCTGATGTGTTGAATGAATAATACTTTGCTAGCTGCACTCTTAGTTGCTATGCAGCTATTTCCCCTTCTCTGTTCAGTTTTGACTACAAATTTAAATAATAATGACTAGGGCCCCAATTCTGCAATATGATCCACTAGGGCTGATCTGTGAGGAATGATATGGTTACAAAGTAAACCGAACACTTCATGAACCTTACCTAACTTTGGGTTTGTATGGAAGGCATTAAAGTATGAACATTTCTTGGCTCTGTGTACCTTTCATCCTAAGCATCACATTTCACTGATTTATCCTGAGTTTATTTTAGGTTTGTTACAAAAGTTCCCATGGTCTAAAAGGTGCAGGGAAGACTTCCTAGGTCCCTGATTGGCTAAGCCAATTTCACATGATCAGAAGGGACAGCCATGTTGCTAGTTGTGATTGGATAGTCAGAAAATGCCCTGATTCCTGTTTGCAAAAGCACAATGCCAGCTCTCTCTCATACTCTTCTCCTATAATATACTTAAGTCTTCAGACACACAGAATCTTTGTAGTGTGATCAGGGAATGAGACAGATGTTATGTATTTTTCCTTTGTGCAGTGTGGTGTGTTTTGGCCCTACAGATGAAATCTGAAGTCTGAATGAACAGGTGTGGGTGGCAGTTCTCCATAGAGCTTGCCTTTTTCTGGGCTTCAGGAGGCTGGTTGGCCCTCTTTCCTCCTGAAATCATTTGTGGTGCCTCCCTTGAAGGCCTCCTCAAAGCCTTGGATAGCTAGAAACCAGAAATCCTGGCAACTTGTAAAGATGAATTTTGGCCTCTAGACTCTTTGAAAAGTTTACTGCTGGAACTGTTCTTTGTATAAATGCCAGCATACTACTGAAATGTTTTTTGATTAGGGGGAACAATTTTTGTAGCCCTATGATGCAATTTTTTCAAGTGCCTAATTGACTTAGGCATCTGAGTAATTTTCAAAAGGGACTTTGGGCTAGAGTCTCAAAGGGGTTTAGGTGCTTAAAAGTAGCATGCCCCTAAGTCCCCTAGGTTCTTTAAAATTGTTACCCCTTGTCTAAGGACATCTGTAGTATGCCAGTAATCATGCCACTAGTCATCTTGTCATGCCATGTTCAATTCAGCACTCTATGAAGTACTAGGCACATGACTTCTATCCTTCTATACCAGGGGTCAGCAACCTTTCAGACGTGGTGTGCAGAGTCTTCATTTCGTCACTCTAATTTAAGGTTTCGTGTGCCAGTAATACCTTTTAATGTTTTTAGAAGGTCTCTTTCTATAAGTCTATAATATGACTAAACTATTGTTTTATGTAAAGTAACTAAGGTTTTTAAAATGTTTAAGAAGCTTCATTTAAAATTAAATTAAAATGCAGAGCTCCCTGGACTGGTGGCCAGGACCTGGGCAGTGTGAGTGCTGCTGAAAATCTGCTCGCATGCTGCCTTTGGCATGTGTGCCATAGGTTGCCTACCCCGTTCTATACCATGGCATGCCTTACATTCTGAGGAAGCCACCAGCATTCAAAGTTAAGCAGTAACTCCCCCAAACAGAGAATTAATCCCCAGTCCTTAAATCCCTCATCTTGGTAGTAAACATAGTGTGTAGTGAGAGATGTACTTTAATGATGGCTCCAGGAACACTCGTGGCTGTTATCAAAGTTCTTCTGAGGTCTGAGGGCAAAATATGTAAACAAAACAGCCCATGCTCAGAGGATTTCTCCTGTAATATGATCTAGTGTGTACTGTAAGAAGGCATTCAGGAATACTCTTTGTCCTCATCACCAAGGGTGAAATCCTGGCTTCATGGAAGTCCATGTCAAAACTCCCATTCACTTCAGTGGGGCCACAATTTCATTCTATATTCCCTCCCCTGCGCCCCAGCTTCAGGTAGTCAACAATCTATGGTGGGCTAAATGATAGAGTTCTGTTTAGCTGTCTGATCGACTTCAGCTACCAGTGAGGAGGAACTATATTTAATTACTATTGCATCTACATTATTGCCAATAAAGTACTGTACAGTGAATTTGTTTTCCTCTGTAATATCTTCAACCTGTTTTTTTAAAAGTGTTCTTTTTACTATTTAAGAATTCTATTTTTATAACATGACAGGTATTCCACTTCCCCTCACTACCTATATTGTTCAGTCCTCAGGGAGAGCAAGAGAAAACATGGCATTTACTGCTAAATACATGTTACGATATATTCTAAACATTTTCTTTGAGGCTATTGAATGAAAAACCTTTCTAATTAACATTTTGCTGTGAGTTTCAATCCTTTTGTTACCAGTCAATCCATGCTTATGCTTTCTCTTTATTCTTGCTAGTATTTCAGCAATGAGGCTATTTGTGGGAGACTGAATAGGAGAATTTAAAAGAACTTAAAGGATGATGAAGAAGCAATTGGTTTATGCAAGAGGTGCTGGGGGTGGAGGGAACAACAGGCAAGGGAAGGGAAAACCAACCAAACACCACCTGCAAAAAATAGCTACAGAAATAAAAGTTCACTCAATTTTTCTTTCTATAGAAAAGGTCATGTCTGATAAGACTGCCTTTGCTCTGCTAACATACAAAATTGTTATACAAACTATGGAGTCTTATGGCTACTACTACACACTTCTAAAGCAACTGTCACCCTGTAGCCCTAATTCAGCAAGGAACTCCAATCACGTGTGTAACTTCCAGCACCACTGACTCCGTGACTGCCTTGGTGGCTTGCAGACACCAGGAGTGGCTCTCAACAGGAGCATCCTGCTAATGGTAGATAATAGAGTGCTTGAAAAGCGTTGCAAATCCAAAACCCAGACAATCTTCGCTAAAAGACTCACTATGATTCACAATCCTTTTGAGTAACCCAAGCCCAGTTTCAAGCAAACATATTTATCATTTTGGGATGAAATGGTGCAAATGTCACTGTTTGACATAAAACCATGGGATTGATTTGGAATGAATTTCCCTTTGAGGTTTAGGTATAGGTGAATCCCAAGCTCAGTGAGCCTGGGAGCAGGAATCATATGAGGACCAAAACCAATGAAAAAGTCCTGCAATGAGCTCCTCTGGAACTACTATGACAAAGCATACGCTAGTACTGCTAAGACTGATCATTCTCTGGTTCCAGGTTTGGACACTTTTTCTAATAGAGTGGTGCACATCTGAGCATTGCTGGAGTATTTTTTTAACTCCCTGACATCCATTAGCATTACCAGATCCACATACTACAGAATTTCATATGCAAGAAATATCATCAGTACTTTATTGTGCTTTTTCAGATAAGCCTGGGTCATGCACTTAATAATCTGTATCTAATAAAGTTGTTCCATATTTGAGGCTACATTCAGCTCCAGCCAAAAGTGTCTTCAGCTTCTGTTAAAGTCAATGTAAATTGTATCTGCTTGCACTAGGTTTTTTGGAAGAGATTTCTAAAATCTGGGGACTAGATTCTTATCTGCTGTAAATCACTGAAGTATAGTTATGTCAGTGAATGATCTGGCCCATCAGCTGTAAATTAAATTAATAAATAAAAATAAATTAATGGAGATATCCTATCTCCTAGAATTGGAAGGGACCTTGAAAGGTGATTGAGTCTGGCCCCCTGTCTTCACTAGCAGGACCAAGTAGTGATTTTGCCCCAGATCCCTAAGTGGCCCCCTCAAGGATTGAACTCACAACCCTGGGTTTAGCAGGCCAGTGCTCAAAATCACTGAGCTATCCCTCCCCCCTTAAACTTTGGCTGGATAAAAAGAGACAGCATAGAAGTGGAAGAGACTAGCTTTGTGAAGAAAAGAAACCACCAGTATCAGAGTAGTAAGGGTGAACAGATTTTGGCTGATTATCAATTGAGTCTGTTTTTTCCATGTTAGCCTCAACACAACTTCCACTTCCAAAAGGAGACTTTCATACTTGATTGAAAAACACTTGCTAGCACCTGCAGATTCTGTGTCCTAGTCAATAGACTTTAAGTGCTTTAGAGTAATAAATGTTGAGGATCAGTTATGACCTCTGACTTGTGGAGAAAGACATGCATATGTGATTGACACAGCTGCATTCTTCTGGTCAGTTTCACTGGTGACCTATCACTACCAGTGGTTCTTATCACCTCAGCTGTCAATGGAAAATCTGGGCAGCAGTGTTCTCTAACCATTCCCATTGACCTGCAACGCTGGTTATGGGTAGTAGGAGGTAGACAGATCATGTTGGCTGTGAAGAAACTTGAATATAGCTGATTTGAGTGCAAGGTTAAACAGCCTGTCACACCCTCATTTACTACATGCTGGAGACAGTGTTTTCAGGCTAGTTGAGAAGTGGGAAAAGCTCGACTGATAGCTGAGTAACTCACCTTATCTACCACATCCTGTTACCTGAAATTGGGCCAGCTAGTAAGCTTAGGGAGGACTAAAGACCCACCAGTTAGGCAGAAAGCAGCACATTTATTATAATGATAGCTAACTCAAAAGAAGTGGGCGGAGGGAGGGTCATACTCACGCTCCCAGGACACGCACAGCACTGGAGATGTCAGGATCCTTCAAGGTAAGTGTCCCACAGCGCAGCAATGGATGGTGCGATGAAGGTAAGTCTTCCCGAGGGACGATGGAATGCAATGCGATGAACCACTGGCCAAGCGGTCCAGGCAAAGGGCTTCACAGGAGGTACAAGCTTGTGAGTGCACTGCTGAGCACATGGCCCTTCCCCTTTTAAGGACCTGCTCCTTATGACCTGCAACTAGAGATGACTTGGCCGCCTCTGGTTGGTCACACTCCACCTCGGCCAGTGTCCATGCATTGGGTGTGTGAGTGCTGCCTAATTAGAGTCCCAGACACCTTGTCTACGTGGGAGCTCTTCTGATTTTCCAGCTGTTTAACCAGCCCATTTATCCCACTAGCATTCTAGGGGGGAGGGGGAAAGCCACTTCACAGGTATTTAGAGGGAGAGGAGCCAAAACGGGGGGGGGGGGGGGGGGGGGAGTAGAACAGGCCTTTTGAGCATACAGGTTAAACATAGCATAGTCAGAGGTGAAAGTAAGCTGGTCCGGCAAGAGCCAGTACACTGTGCCGGACCGCACCGGCTTCTGCGGCAGGGATTTAAAGGACTCTGGGGTCCCCGCTGCTGTGGGGAGCCCAGAGCCTTTTAAATCCTGCCCGCAGCTCCTGCAGCCGGGCTGGGGCCAGGATTTAAAGGGCTTGTGGCTCCCCACAGCGGCAGGAGCTCCAGGCCTTTTAAATCCATGCCCGAGCCCAGCCGGGCTGGGGCTGGGATTTAAAGGGCTCAGAGCTCCATGGTGGCTGGAGCCCCGGGCCCTTTAATTTGCCCCTGAGTCCCGGGGGCTCCCAGCCACCTCTGCAGCTGGGAGCCCTGGGTTGATTTAAAGGCTCTGGGGCTCCCAGCCACAGCCAGTTCCCCAGGGCCTTTAAATTTTGAGGCCACGCCTCGTCCGGTTGAGGCCACGCCACCCTCAGGACTCTGGCAGTACCGGTAAGTCCTGTAAGTTACTTTCACCCCTGGGTGAGTACATAAGTGATTGGTCCTTACATATCTGGACATTGTAAAGATCCAATGATATTAAGTAAGTATAGATGTTAGTAGCTAGGGAAAATGCATATAAACTCTGATGTGATTTGGAATTGTGGAATCACCCTGTACCTAAAACCCCTGCATCTTGGCCTGGCTAGCACGGGCTCAGAGCTGTTACATGCCTAATAAAATGACCTGACTGATGAGCTGGAGTTGAACTGAGGTGTGTTTTTTTTCGAATACCAGAGAACTGGATGAAGTGCTCTCCAGAACGGATGAGGTATTCTGGATAAACCAAGTGGAAAAGGTCTCTGTGGGAATCCCAACATTGGGTATGCTCTGAATTGAAAAGCCAAAGGGTCTGATCCTAGATGGTGCTGAGTGACCCTCACTCCCCCAGAAGTCAGTTGATATTATTTATTATATAGGCCAAATCCAGAAGTTCCTATTCAATCTTTATTCAGATTATTGTTTGTGAGACAGTAGCAGTGGGCGATCCCAACTGAGATAGAGGCCCCAGTGTGATAGGTGCGCTATAAACCCATAGTGAGCGATTAGATGTTACATTCCTCAGGATGGGGACCAAGCAGATCAGGCACACAAAGGATGGTAGGGGAAATAGAGGCAAAGACAAGTGAAGTGATTTGCCCAGGGTCACAGAGCTGGTCAGTGCTGAGAATCAGTGTGATCAGATCCTACTGTGCTATTTCCACAGGCAATATTGCCACTGATTCCTGTCCAGCACTAGTATCAAGATGTAAGACATTCTTCCTTCACGGTTGGAGCCTTTCACTTTTCTGGATTCCAGATTCATGCATCATATTTCTAGCAATGTTTGGCTTATTGGGCTGGAAATTCTAGTATTTGCCTTAATTTTTATGTGGATCCAGAAGGAAGTATGAGAGGAGAAAGAACAGGAGTACTTGTGGCACCTTAGAGACTAACAAATTTATTAGAGCATAAGCTTTCGTGGACTACAGCCCACTTCTTCGGATGCATATAGAGTGAAACATATATTGAGGAGATATATATACACACATACAGAGAGCATGAACAGGTGGGAGTTGTCTTACCAACTCTGAGAGGCCAATTAAGTAAGAGAAAAAAACTTTTGAAGTGATAATCAAGCTAGCCCAGTACAGACAGTTTGATAAGAAGTGTGAGAATACTTACGAGGGGAGATAGATTCAATGTGTATAATGGCTCAGCCATTCCCAGTCCTTATTCAAACCGGAGTTGATTGTGTCTAGTTTGCACAGTTCACAGGAACCTCTTCAAATAAAAGTCACAAGACACTTGTCAGTCTTGTTCATGCAATCTTTGACATATTACCTGTGGATAATAAACATGCATGAAAAGTGCTTAGCGACTGTACAGTGAAGCCATTTCTCAGTCATTTTTTCTCCTCACTGTTGTAAATAAAAACAAAATACATGTGGTCACTTGCACATTGCCACGGATCACAGTGGCAATATTGCCTGTGGAAATAGCACGGTAGGATCTGATTCTCAGCACTGACCAGCTCTGTGACCCTGGGCAAATCACTTCACTTGTCTTTGCCTCTATTTCCCCTACCATCCTTTGTGTGCCTGATCTGTTTAGATGTTACATTCCTCAGGATGGGGACCAATCGCTCACTATGGGTTTGTAGCGCACCTAATATATGAACATTCTTCATATATTACAATTGTTTATAATTAGCAGCTGCAGGGTGGTACACTTTTCTGTTCAATATCCTGGAAGTAATCTGGCACGCAATATGAGCAGACCCCTTGTTATGATAAAGTGGTGTCCCGCGAAGCTTAATCTGTCATTCATCTTACATAATTCCCGATGGCAAGGAACATTATATTTAATTTAAATTCACCAAGGCCACTTCTGTTGATTAATTTCAGTTAAGAACTTAATGTTTTATAACCTTGGTATTCTTGATGGGTTCCTGAACTGGTGCAAGCTGGTTGATTTACACTATGTGAAGAGTTAGCCTTTTATTTCTTTTCAACACTTTCAGTACAGTACTTAGTTGAATATTACTCTGATTGATTATTCAAATCTATGCTTTATAATGTGTTTAATTTTTTTGTTTGTTTTTTGTCCTTCCCAAGGCTATGCGAGATGGCTGCATAAAATCAATAGACAGCTCTGAAGGTGATGGAAGTTTTGTTGTTGGGTTCACTGGGCACAGGATTGGTTCCATTGTTATCCTAAAGAGCCTTACTGTTAAAGCAACATTGGCAGGGAGAAATGGTGGAAGATCTAACACGGCTTTCTCCTTGTCTCTGACTTCTGTGGTTCTGTCACCATATTGATGGATAAATCTGCTCTTATCATAACAAATGCACTGTGCTACTTACATATCTTGCTAAGCATTTTCTGCATGTGAGAGATCTGGGCCAAGTTCTGCATTCAATCCACCATGCGAGCCCAGATTAATTGGATCTTGTGGAAGTTCAGGAGTGACCATGGTGCGGAGTACTAGCAGAATTGTTTGCCACCCTCTGCTGCAACCTATAGTGGGTACCTAGAATCTGTAGTAGCTGCCATAATCATGAACAGAGTGAGAGTCCCTGCCCCAAAGAGTTTACTATCTAAATAAACAAGACAGTCCAATGGGGTGGGAGAAATGAAGTTTTATCACCATTTTACAGAAAAGGCACATTAAGATTGTCTTAGCTAAGAGCACATAGAATAACTGTGGCATTACTGAGAATAAGACCCAGATCTAACAAATCTCAGTCAAGTGTGTAAACCACAAGATCTTACCATGGCCCTCCAAAATACAGAAATCTGTGGTCAATCTTTGAGTCTGGGCTTCACATTTTCAGTAAGATTTTTATGAATCCACATAAAGCGGGTGAGTTTTTTCTTTTTATAATCTCTAAATGTTCTCAGACTAAATGAGACTGACTTAACCTTTCCCCCCCTGCTTTTTTAAAGTAATAACCCAATGATGGGTAATTCTGGTGAAATTGAGGCAGGAATTTTGAAAAGCTTTTAGTGAAAATTGGCCATTGGACAAACAGTTGGTGGCTGTAATTCGTAAAGGGAAAAAGGCTAAAAATACATGCAGAGAGTGCAGCAGAGTGCTTCCCACATCCTAAAATATAGGATAATGATAGGCACTTCCTGGAGGGCAAATCAGCTATACTGCAGCAGGTTGAGATCTTGGTTTAGTTCATTTAATCTTTCCTCTGTTGCTGCTGAAGAATGTCCCTTACACCTCAATGATGCAGAACTGTTCTCTGTGTGTTACCATCTCGGTGATCTACAGTTGCCACAAGGCTTGTGGTCACCTAAACGTTCGCACATTAATCTATCAAAAGTTTACACTGACATAGCTGATTCAAAAAGTGCATTCAAGATGTGTAAAGTTGTACTTTGCATGCTGATTAGTCAGGTTGCATGTGAACACTCAGTAAAATGGTACAACTGGCCCATTAGATACAGAGATCCTGATTTTCAAAAAAGAGATGCAGCTGAGCTTGCAAATGTCTGCATAACTGCATGCTTAACCTATTCACGCAGTTACCATGGTTGTATTTAGAGAAAAGGTAAGGTGGACATTCAGCTTGCCAACTAGGTGGGTAAGTGGTCTTTTGCTTGCACAGCTATCTAACCAGAGCACATAATGGCAGTAATTACATGTACAAGTTAGATACCCAATTGTGTGCATAACACTTTGAAAACTGGGTCCTAAGTGCCTGACTGAAAATCAAACAAGATATGAAAATTATCAATGGAAACCTGACATTTCATTCTTAGCCCTAGTCACTGAGGGCTTGGATTATGTGGGGACAGCCGTAGCTATGCTGCCATAACACCATAGTGTAGATGCAGCCTACACTGACGGAAGGGGTTTTTCTACCGTGTAGGACCCGAGCTACCAAAATGGTGGGAGCTAGGTTGACAAACATCCTTCCATCAACATAGCTGTGTCTGTGTCAATTCAGCATAACTATGTTGCTCAGAGGTATGGATTTTTCACTCCCCTGAACAATGCAGTTATGTTGACTTAAATTTTAAGTGTAGACTGGGTCTCGGTTTTTAAACAAAGTGTGTGTGAATGAACCTTCTAGAAATGAAGCTAGACGTAGACCAGTAAGGTCTCACTTTTGCCACACTTGCATTGAGCGTTAATTTGTTTCCCTAGGAGTAGAATTTTCTAGAGCTGGTCAGGACTTTTCTAACCAAATGCTTTCCTTGGAAAAATCTCAATTTGTCAAAACTGAAAATGTTCATGAGAGAGGGTCGGTTTTGACACATCTCCTGATTTGAAAAAAAATTGGTTTTTGGTTTTTGAATCAAAACCACTTTTTGTTTTGAAATTTTAGTTAATTTCTACTTGGTTTAAAAAAAAAATCAAAACAAAACTTTTCAAAATTCTCAAAATGAAACCTGTCTATTGATCTGATCTCACTTTTTTTGGTCAGTCTGAACACTCAAAATTTCAACCTCTCATCCCCTTTCAGGACAGGGAAAAAAAGGTAAAATCTCAGTCTCACAGGACAGGAAAACCATTTCTTGCCAAGTTCCACTATTTTCCTCTGTAAGGTTTACCCATGGAGTGAGAAGGAACTGGAATCTAGAATGGGTCAAAACACAGGAAAAGGAGTTTGTGACTCCCTTAAAGTTGTTTAAAAGGTTTCTATTCTACAGGTGTTTCAGATTCTAGTGAGCTCCCCTTCCTGGGCACCCATGAGGACTGATGAATGGGAATCCAAGCCTCTCTGCTCCGGATCCTGTGGTGTTTTAAGTTTCTGGAGCCTGAACAAAGTCTAGCCACTGCCCCAATCTCGGGGTCCCTAGACACACACTCAGGGAGCAGACCTATCTGGTACCCCCCTTCTGATTGTTGGAACCAGCTGTTCAGCTACCGAGCCCCTACAGGCCCCTCCTGAGACTCGCCAGTACTTGAACGTGGTCTACACAGAACTCCTCCCAAAGGTGAGAAGTTTCTGATTTACAGTTTCTCTCGCAGGAGCACACAGTAGTTCTGAAGCAGTCCACCCCCACTCCAACTCAACCCAGCCCACTCTAACATCTTTATGCTCTTTTATTTTAATTATGCAAAGCACAGGAGAGCATAGATCATATAAAACAATAAAATATCCCGAACGCAATGTCTAGCTCACATTTCCCTTGGAGGATCACTTGTTCTGTCAGGCAGGGTCCTCCACCCCACTGCCTACTCCATCCCTGACCAGCCTCCCTTCTCTTCATATGGTGCAAAATGGCTCTCCCTCAATGTACACCCCCCTCCCCTTCCCAGGAGGACACCCTTTATAGACTCCTGCTGGGGCCGCCTGCTTCATTTTGTTCTGCCTTTTTGTGATTTTCCATTACTCCTCCTCCCTTCAGACAAGAGGAGGAAGTGTCTTCTCCCAGGTAGAGCAAAGCAAGCATCTCAAGGTGTTTTACTTTGAATAGATGATTGGTCAGTGATCAGCAACACTCACCATTGTCTCTGGCCTGGCAGAGTCATGCCACAACCCTGCTAACCAATAGCAATGAACCTGCAGCAGCAGCAGTCTTTGGCATGGACTAGCTGCCTGAGTAATTAATTACCCAGGGTTCTGGTCAGGCTAGTACAGCCCCTGCTGCCACAGCTTCACTGCATCAATACCTGAGCTAGCCCAGGTAAGTCTAGGCGAGGTGCAGTCGCGCCCCGCAGTTGCAGTGTAGGTGCACTGTTAACAGGAGAGGAGGCAAAGCTGTAATTTTACAGCCCTTAATTAAGTGCGATGTGACTAGTGAAGCTGGAACAGCGGCCTTATCCCTCAACAGTTATTTCATCATACACCGGGACCACAGTTTAGGATGGTGCTATGCGCAGCCTGCCCTCAATGCACCCCCTAAAACAGGTGCATGTGGGACCAATGTGGAGAACCTTTCTGGGGTAACTAGAAGATGTGGAAGCTCTGAAACTCTACTGGTTAACAAGCAGTGCTATGTAATGGGCTTTGTTCACAGGCTGATCTGCATCCCTAAGGTGTTAGTTACAACACTCATGTATGGCTTTTAGTTTTACTCCGCATTGCAAGCTGGATTTTTTTAAAACCTCTTTAGTGATGGTAAGGTAGGGTCTGGCACCACCTTGTGGCGTGGCTGGGTATTTCTAGAATTATCCCAGTCAATAGTTCTTTTCATCAGCTCGCCTTGCTTCAGATACCACTGGCTGAGGCCCTCTGCATTAAACTTGCTCAGACCAGTCATGACACACTTTCAACCCATAAAGGACCAAGAATCTGAATAAAACGTGCAGTATGCAGCAGAAAAATTACTTGGGGCCTGATCCTCAGCTGATGTAAATCAATGTAGCTTCACTGACTTCAGTAAAGCTACATTGATTTACACCAGCTAAGATGTGGTCAAACTTTGTTTACATGAGTGATGCTGGTGCTGGCTAGCTGGGCTTTAAATTACTGCAGGTGAACTCCAGAGATGATTTGTGTAGTGTAAAATTCCATTTCCCCTCTTAGAATTTTGAGGGAGAATGTTTGTCATCTATAACATTCCACATCTCCCCAAACTTCATTTTTATACTAAATGTCTTTCCACAGGGTATCAACACAAATTCATCTCTGGGAGCAAGTGGGCCCACTTCCACTCAAAAATATCCAGTTTTGCAAAACATACCTAAAATCTTTTAAAGAGCTTTATTTTGAAGTTAATTTAATACAGGAGACCTCAAACTTTGGACCTTTTTATTTCATGAATGTTCATGTATCTCTAAATAGTCTAAAAATAATTATAAAATTGTGTGTGTGGGGGAAGATAACTCTCAGCCCCATGTTTTAGGAGATCTGGATTCTATTCCTTGTTCTGCCACTGGGTTGCTAGATGGCCTGGGCAGGTCATTTAGGACTCTATCCTGAAAGATGCTTAGAACTTTTGACTCCTATTAACTTCAATGGCAGTTGAACGTGCTCACCAACTTCATGAGTTGTTCTGCGCTTCACACTGGATTGATCCCTTGAGGTCCAATCCAACTGCCAGTGGCTTCAATCAGGACGTTAACATTTCCGTGCCTCAGTTTCTCCATATGGAAAAATGGGTTAATTGTACATACACCTGGTGATTGGGGGGGGGGAGGGGAGAGCGATGAGAGGCATGTCTGCATTGAATTGTGAACTCCATGTTGGTTGTCTTCCATTTTGTGTGCTAACTGTCAGAGTGCCAGTTTGTGCTGTGTTTGTAAGGCCAGCCTGGCCCTGACAATATACACTATAGTGGGAGTTTAAACTTATTACTATGTGTGGCAGACAGTGTTCCCAGCGCCCCTTTGTGGCAGGGGTAGGATGGGGTGCCGGCGCTTCACCGCTCAAGTTCTAACGTCCACCTCTCTGCGGGCGGTCAGTGACGGCCTCTTGGCCTTTCTCCCTACTATCACCCCTATCTGGTGTGGTAGCGCGACCTAGCGGTCGGAGCCCCATATGAGCGGGGTCGCCTGGCCCAATGGCCAGAGTCCATATAAACCCCTTTACGAGCAGGGTAGCATGGCCTAGCGGCCGGAGTCCATATAAGATCCCTCACAGTTCAGGGGTGAGGGGGTTGGGGGACTCGGGCCCGCCCTCTCCACCGAGCCCTGACCCAGGGCCCTATTAGTGGCAAGCTCTCCTTGCCCCTCGCTCGGCGGGGATCCGCCCGCAACACGCCAAGCATCAATATAGCGCTAATGGTGTTTGTCTCTAGAGTTCCCCTGGGTCACTTCCTACCGTGAATACCAGTTCATCTGTGGCGGGGGGTCCTCTGGTCTGTTCCTCCCCTGGGACATCCTCTGTCGGCGTCTCAGGTAGTGCCTCGGCTTGACTGACTCCCGGATTCTGGCTTGCAGGCCTTCCCTCCACAGAAGCTAGTGGCATGCGTCCTCCTCCTCCGGTGGTCAGCCCCGACTGATCTGATCTGCACGCTTTTATATCTGTTCTCCAGTTGGAGCATGCCCAGCAGAGCTTCCGGGGCATGGATTCCTCTGCTAGGAAGGAAGGGTTAACCCCTACTGTACCAGTGCGGGGCCGCTCTGACCTGTCACACTATGCTAGACGCTAAAAACCATGGACTAAACCGACAGTACATTTATGGTTTATTACAACCAACTGTAACTTACTGACCCCCTCTTTCAGTACTATGACTGCAGAGCTGTTAACGGGCCACTCTACCTTGAATGGTCCTTTACAATATGTGCTAACTTCTTATGCTAGACAACCTGTTCCACCTTGCATTTTGCTGTGACACTGAGAGGCCCTTTATCATACCTGAAGAAGAGCTCTGTGTCTTTCACCAACAGAAGTTGGTCCAATAAAAGATATTACTTCACCCCCCTTGTCTATCTAATATACACTACACTGCTATTTTAGCCCAGCAGTGTGAGCCCCACGAATCTGTATCAGTTGATCCAGCCTCTAAGGCCTGGTCTAGACTACAGAGTTGGGTCGAAGGAAGACGCCTTAAGGTGACCTGTTAATGTATGTGTCTACAATACCAGGTCCTAAGTCACCAGTGATGTCGACTTCTGTAATCCACCTCTGCAAGAGGCGTGGCACTTAGTTGATTTTTCATGGGCTGACTGCGAGGTAGTGCAGACGCAGCGTTGTGTAATTCGACTTAATTGGCCTCCAGGTGGTGTCCCACAATGCTCATCTGTGACCGCTCTGGAGATCATTCTCAATTCTGCTGCACTGCAGCCACGTACACAGGAAACAGCACCTCCCTTGCTAAAGCCCCCGGAAGTTTTGATTTCCTGTTTGATCAGCATTGGGAGTCTAGGGACAACAAGGAGGATGATATGGTGATGAGGAAGAGGAGGAGAATGAGAGACAGGCGAATGGTGGATCCATTCTCCCTGAGAGCCAGGGAATATTTTTAACGCTGGAGCCCTGTGGGTTGCAGGCTATCACGGTGGCCAACCGTGATGCTGGGGAAGGCACCTCTGGTGAGTATACAGATACAATGAAAGTCCAGTTAAACTTTAGTGGGCACACACATTTGGTGTTGTTGCATATTTACTGTGAAGAAAAAGTGATGTGCTGTGGTTCTCTGCTTAGAAGAGGCCGCTCCAGCTACGCAGAGTGTGGCCCCTAGAAAAGACTGTTTATGTGGACTGAGAGAGCCCAGGAATCCTCCATGGCTATCTCTAGGAAACTTTCATGGAGGTTGTGGTGGGGCGATTGCCCACACTCAGAGAGGGTGGGCTGCAGCAGGTCTAGGCGCCTGCGCAGCCGCCCAACCAATCAGGGAAGGGCTTACAGAGGGCCAATCAGAAGACAGATTGGGGCCAGCCAATCAGGGCCCGCCTCAGCCATATAAGAGACTGCCCAGAGCAGGAGCAGTCAGTCTGTCCCAGGCCTTCAGAGGGGAAGGTCTGTCTCCAGAGCTGGGAGGCCAGCACCTCGGACAGCGCAGTGCAGGCCAGCCTGAGAGTGGGAGAAGGCCCTACTCCATAGCCTGCTAGGCGGCAGGCCTGGGAGGAGGAGGCCTAGCGTAGCGAAGGGCCGTTGGGGAAGCGGTCCAGAGGGATAGTCAGAGGAGTAAGGAGAAGGAGGACAGTGAGACTGTCACCCGAGGGCCTCTGGACCGGGACTCAGAGTAGTGGGCGGGCCTGAGTCCCCCCCCTTTTTCCCCCTTCGTTTGCTGGGCTACCCCACGCACAGCCACGGGCCGCAGGGAGCGGCCGGTCAGAACCACACCAGATCCTAGACGGTGAGGATCGGACTCGGAGGTGTGGGGCTGTTGTTTACACCCCCCCCCCCCGGAAGGGGGTGTGATTGGACAAAGGGACACTGTCGGAGGGCAGTGCTCCGGAAGAAGACGCCGACGTCGGGAGCAACGCAAGCCCGTGCACCCCACAGAGGCGGGACGACAGGCGGAACGCCACCCATAGAGGGCGCTCTACTGGCGCAAAACTAATTCCCCGAAGCGGCCAGGAGGAGGCGCCACAGCGGTGAGCTACCGACCCTGTCACAGAGGTACTCTGCAATCCTTTGCAGAAGGTTTTTGAGCAGGGCAGTCTTATTTCTTCCACCATGGTAGGACACTTTCCCACACAACTCCTGAAGTAATTCTGCTGGCATCATTGCGGTACACAGCATAGCAGCATAAAGACCAGGTCTATAGCCAGATGCTTGCAACATCTCTTTCCTTTCCACTTCTGTTACCCTCAGGAGACTGAGATCACATAAGGTCGCCTAGGGGAAACGGGGAAAGTTCTCATTAAACTTGCTCTTACACGGGAAACAAAAGGTCACGTAAATCCACCCCGCCCCCCACATTCCAGATGGCCAAACCATGCGACAGCTAATGTGCCTTTACTGTGCTCGGCATGGGTCAGTAAGTAGTTTAAAGTGGCTGATGGGGACTGGGGCCACACAAGAGAGATTTCACAATTCGGGAGTGAAAACGTTTCTCTCTTCTCCCCCCCCCCCATTCATAAACAGTTTCCCATGGTGCTACAGGGAAGGGCCATTGTTCAACTAGCTACCTCTGTTCCTGATATGAGCCTGCCATAAACGTCATTAAAAGCGTGGTCACCCATGACCTGGGGGGAGGGGGCATACTCACTATGGCTGGAGCAGCAAAACAGCACAGTGAACAGTTACGGATTCTGATTATGTTATGGCTTGCGCCTAGTGTAATAACTTTTTTTTTTAATGAAAATGGCCTTGCTATGGAAACATTTTATTCATGTAGAATGTCTCCTTTATGTTTTCCCCTCACTGACAGCTGGAAATGTGTCCTTCGGCCTGTCATCAACACCTGAAAGCAGACTTTCGGTGATGAGAAAGAGAATGTGCGAGGACATATTCCCTGAGATAATGAACTCCTCCAGGACAGCTGACACCGAGCTGAGATCATGGAGGATTTCACTGTCCGAGAAGTTAGACATGGACATGGAGAGCAGGAAAGCTTCCAATGAGTGAGAGCATGTGGTGCAGGATGAGATACTTCAGATTATGAGGAACCAAGCAGACATGTTGAGGTGTCTGGTTGAATTGCAGGAACAGAAGCAGGAGGATAGAGTCCCTCTGCAGACCCTGGTGGACAGCCAGCCAGTATCACCTAATGCAGAATCACCCTCCCCAAAGCGTTCCATGAGGTGTGGGGGAAAAGTCCATTATCCCTTTCACTTAACTTGGGAGTGGGGGGAGAGGAGGAAGGATACAAGGAACAGAAGGCGCCCATTCACAGACCTTTGATGGTCTGGAATGCACTGTTATGTTACACAGCTGGAAATATTTCTCCCCCTTTCCAACTTTACAACCCTTTTCCCCAAGGTTACAGTTTTTTCTATTCTCCCTCTTTACTTATGTATGTTAAATATAGTAAATGGATTCAAGGAATAAATGTTCTTTATTGAGTAGAAACAGTGGGCTTGGGCGGGGGGTGGGAGGGGAGGGGAGGGGAAGGTTTTGATATAAGCCAGGTGAAGGTTTGGGAAAGCACAGTGGAGACAAGCAGCTCACATTACTGTGACTCATTATTGAAACGCTTTTCAAAGCCTCGCAGATACGCAGTGTCCCTTGCTGTGCTCTTCTTATTGCCCTGGAGTCTGGCTGCTCAAAAATGGCTGCCATGCGATCCATCTCAACTGTCCACCCCTGCAGAAAATTTTCCCCCCTTTTTTCACAGATATTATGGAGCAGACACCAGGCAGCTATAACCATGTGGATGTTCTCCTCACTAAGGTCCAACCTTGTTAGTAGACTTCTCCAGAGCCCTTTCAAATGACCGAAGGCACATTCAACCACCATTCTGCACTTGCTGAGCCTATAGTTGAACCATTCCTTACTACTGTCCTGATGGCCGGTGTATGGCTTCATGATCCATGGGAGCAAGGGATAGGCTGGGTCCCCCAGGATAACTACAGGTATTTCAACGTCATCAGTGTTAATTTTGTGGTCTGAAAAGAAAGTCCCGGATTGCAGCTTTTTGAACAGACCCAAGTTCCTAAAGATACGCGCCTCATGAACATCCTACACTGATGACAGTGAAACGCCCCCTGTGATCTACCAGTGCTTGCAACACCCTTGAAAAGTATCCCTTTCAGTTTATGTACTCCTTTAGCAAGGTGGTCTGGTGCCAAGATGGGGATATGCTGCCATCTATCGTCCCACCGCAATTAGGGAACCCCATCGCGGCAAAACCATACACATGCACATTTCCCAGACTCGCTACCCTTCATAGCAGAAGTCAATTAATGGCCCTGTAGGGGAAAGCTTTGCACAAAATTCTTGGAAGGTGGCCTTCCGCATTTGAAAATTCTGCAGCCACTGCTCGTCATCCCATACCTGCAAAACGATGCGGTCCCACCAGTCAGTGCTTGTTTCACGGGACCAGAAACGGCTCTCTACAGACTACGACTGCTCTGTGACTGCCAACAGTAACTGAATTTTTTTTTCAATGGCTTGTAGCAGGGCTGCTTGCAGGCAATTGGTATGCTCCACGCGGCAGGCTCTACTTCGGCTTTGGAAATACTGCAGGAGAAGGCGCGAGGTGTTTGAGATGCTCACAGCAAGAGCGCATAACTGAGCATTCTCCATGCTTCTGGGGTTATGGCATACGCGCAGAGTTTTAAGGCGCGAAAACCACTGGGTTGTTTGCCATTGATATGAGGGAGGGAGCGCAGTGCATCATGGGATGCTGATGCAATGTTCCCATTCTCCCCTGCCACAATGTTTTGGTCCCATGAGGCATTGCACAAAATTCCCAAAACACACTGCGTCAAGTTGCACTTCGGGATAGCTACCCACAATGCACTGCTTTGTGCATTGATGCAGGCACTGCTAGTGAGGACATACTCCATCGAGACAATGAGTATAGTGTGTCCACGCACAATCAACTTCATTAATTTGGGGGCTCAAAGTCAAATTAGATAAAGTTGACTTAATTTCAAAGCGTAGTCAAGCCTTAAGGCTTGCTGGCGTGATGTGTGTGTGTGTTTTTTTTTTTTTTTTTTCTTTTTCCTGTGTAGATGTACCATTAGTGACCTAGTCCTGCCCAGCCCTGGTTGGCTTAAGAGCACTTGGGATCCAGCAGTTGGCTCCACTCACCACAGACTGGTGTCTGTCCAGTGTGGATCTGGGCTCAGTCGTGACACACCTGCACAGGCTTATTTTGAGGCTTAATTCATTAAAGCTTGTAAATACACTGAGTTCCCCAATAGAATGGAAATTACACAAGCTGTACAAAGAGCTGTTAATTTTAGACACATGTAGGTGGATTCCTTCCCTACTTGACAGCAACAAAGAGCCACTATCAAAGGCAGGAAACTGGGTAATAGTTTTGTTTTGCAGAGTTTAATGACTAAATAGCATTATTATGCATTACCAATTCAAAAAAGGATAACGAATAGTCCCACTGCTAATCACTGATTTGCTTTATTTATACCAAATGCAACTACATTTAGCAGAATGTAGAAGAATGGCATAGAAGAGATGAACATTCGGTATTTACAAAATAAGCCATAAATAAAAAAATTTAGGCACTATATACCAGCTGTCAAATTTTAATGAATAGACATCACATGTGCTCGGGGTGAAAGTAACTCAGGACACTTCCCGGTATGGGGCTGGGGTGGCTCTGCCCCCCCCGCAAGGGGTGGGGCCTCAGGTGGAATTGGCGGGGCTGGGAGTCAGCATCCCCCAGCCAGTCCTTCCAGGCCGCCTGGCTCGCGCCACCTGGGGCCCCCATGGTGATTTCAAGGGCCCGGGGCTCTGGACGCCACTGCTGTAGTAATGGCAGCGGTGTCCAGAGCCCCAGGCCCTCTTAAATCAATGGCCCCAGGGCAGCTGCTCCCTTTGGCCCCCCCCCCGTCGGCGGCCGAGGGGGGGCAAAAGGGGCAGGGACCTTAAAACGCTGCAGGGTCCTTTGCCACGGCAGCGCGTTAACGTTGCTGCTCCTCTGCCCCATCGGAGGCCCACAGGGAAGCGCTTTAATGTGGGCTGGGTACCAGCTGGTGCAGGTTCTTACCGGTACATTGTACCGGCTCACTTTCACCCCTGCATGTGTTTGCTGCACCATCTCCCTATTTTCTCTTATAACTGTGGCCCATTGCGCTTATGATCCATCTTCTCTTAGCTTTTAATTTTTTGGGTTATTCTAGCTTTAAGAATCTGGCATGTATACATAAACACCGAGGCTTTGTCTTCACTGCACAATTAAATCCTTTTAAATTAACCTAGGTTGAGTGAGAGTGGCCACACTGAGCTGCACAGGTTGACTGGATTATCAGTTGAGGAGTTTTGCTAACTTGAATCTCTCTACCCTCTGATGGGCCAGTGTCACTCAAGTTAACTCTGCACTGAAGACAAACCCATAGAGGTAATATCAATGTAGGAAAAATTGTAGAGCCATATAGTATAAAATCAATATATCCATAGCTTCCAATGCCAGAAGGGACCACTGATCATCTAGTCTGACCTCCTATATAAAACAGGCCAGAAAACTTCCCCAGAATAATTGCTAAAGCAGATCTTTTAGAAAACATACAATCTTGATTTTATGATGGAGAATGCCTCTTGGTAAATTATTCCAATGGTTAATTACTCTCACTGTTAAAAACTTTGTCTTATTTCTAGTCTGAATTTGTTTAGCTTCAATGTCCAGCCATTGGATAAATTAAATAAATAAATAAATTAATGGAGATATCCTATCTCCTAGAACTGGAAGGGACCTTGAAAGGTCATTGAGTCCAGCCCCCTGCCTTCACTAGCAGGACCAAGTACTGATTTTGCCCTGGATCCCTAAGTGGCCCCCTCAAGGATTGAACTCACAACCCTGGGTTTATCAGGCCAATGCTCAAACCACTGAGCTATCCCTCCCCCCATTCATTTTAGACCAGTCATTCTCCGCTAGAGTGAAGACCCTATTATTAAATATTTGTTCCCAATGTAGGTACTTGACTGTAATCAAGTCACCCCTTAACCCTCTCTTTGTAAAGCTAAATAGATTGAGCTCTTTCAGTCTATCACTCTACGGCAGGTTTTCCAATCCTTTTAATCAGTCTTGTGGCTCCTCTCTGAACCCTTTCCAATGTATCAATATCCTTCTTGAATTGTGGATCACAGAACTGGAAACAATATTCCAGGAGCTGATGCATCAGTGCTAAAAACAGAGGTAATATAACCTCTCTGTTCCTGTCTGAGGTTCCCCTGTTTATGCATCCAAGGATCATATTAGTACTTTTGGTCCCAGAGCTCATGTTCAGTTGATAATCCACCACAATCCCCAAGTCTTTTCCAGAGCCACAGGATAGAGTCCTGCATATTGTAAGGAGGGCATACATTCTGTTCCTAGATGTGTTCATTTACATTTAGGCATACTGAAACACATATTGTTTGCTTGCACCCAGCTTGCCATGTGATCCAGACCACTCTGCATCAGTTGCCTGTCCTCTTCATTATTTATCATGCACCTTTGACCTTCACACCTGCCTTCTGCCAACTAGGGTTTTGCCCTAGAGCTTCCTGTAAAACCCCATCTGCCACTTAATAAAAATCCAGCTCTCACAATGTAAAAGTTTGCTATTCCATGACTGCAGATACACTGTGACAGGAAAGATTGAAAATTCCAATTGCCTTCACGCTCTTAAGGCTTTCTTATGCAGGATGCTACATGCTGTTTGTGAGAGAATTTTGTACTGAATCGTGATGTCCACTAGATGTCCCTGTTGCCCTGCTCTACTTGTGTGTACAAAACTGATGGATCAGTCAGAAGTTTGTATTTTGAATAAACTCAGACTTTTTTCTTTCGTTGTATGCAATGGACAAGGGACCCTCCAATATCTAATCTCTTCATAAATATTTTTCTTAATTAAATCCAGGATCAAAATCAGGTCAAATAGAAGCATCTGAGTCTTTCAGTCCTACGCCTGGGATGTTCACTGTTTTTGTTTTTTGTTTTTTTTAAAGGGGCGGGGGCGGTCCACATTTAATAAATCTGGATAGATTCTCATAACTTCCAAAACCAATTGAAGCTGTTATAACATATAGGCAGATAAGGGCAGAAATGTAACATGTTAAGGAAATAAAGCGACAAAATGCCCCTCTCAGTCCACAATGCCTTTAGCTTTACTGCCTAGTGAAAATTTTTTGCATAAGTTTAAGATTATAGTGGTTGTCCTATAATATATGATGTTTTTATTTCATTGCATTTTCTTTAAAATGCACAGTGTTTGTGTTTCGATGGTCCATGATTTTGTGGTGCACCAAACTTCTTGTTCTAGACCCAAAGGTCAGAAGACTTCTGTCTTGCTCTGAGATCCACTCTTTTCTTGTGACTAAAATTTCCTGAGTGGATGCAGAAGGTCTTGAAGATACAAAAAAACCCAAAACAAATAGCTGATGTTGACTATAGCAAGACTATAACAGGGTTAAAAAAAGGAGTAGATAAGTTCATGGAGGATAGGTCCATCAATGGCTATTAACCAGTATGGGCAGTGATGGTGTCCCTAGCCTCTGTTTGCCAGAAGCTGGGAATGGGCGAGAGAGGATGGATCACTTGATGATTACCTGTTCTGTTCATTCCCTCTGGGGCACCTGGCATTGGCCACTGTCAGAAGACAGGATATTGGGCTAGATCGGGGTGGGCAAACATTTTGGCCCGAGGGCCACATCTGGGAATAGAAATTGTATGGTGAGCCATGAATGCTCACAAAATAGGGGTTGGGGTGCAGGAGGAGGTGAGGGCTCTGGTTGGTGGTGCAGGCTCCAGGGTGGGGTTAGAAATGAGGAGTTCAGGATGTGGGAGGGAGCTTTGGGCTGGAGCCCCGAAGCCCAGGGCTGACAAAGGAGAAGGATGTGGCTGAATTACTTTGTTTCCTGTTCATTTGTGAATGCCGGCCTTGAATGTTACCTCCACCAGTGAGCCAAGCCGTACCACCAACTCTACTGAAATATTTACTGGCTCTGAGACAATCCTATAAGCGGTGTGTACCTCCTAGCAGGTACTGAGCACCTTCTTCCCACTGGGCCCACCCCTGTCAGATGCTGAATAATCGTTGTTGTTGTTGTTTGTGTAGCAATAGTACTTGAGCCCCCTGTTAGGGACCAGGGAGTCACTGTAAAAGCACAGAACAAAAAGACAGTTCCTGCCTCAAAGAGTTTGCAATCTAAATATAAGACCAGAGACAATTTGTGGCTGTAGACAGCATTCTCGCTGCCTTTAGTGGGAGTTGAAAGCTGCTCATCATCTCACAGTCCCCGGCATTCTGTGTGGAGAAAGCACACAACTTCTGTGTGCTGCTTCTGTAGCCCTGAGAGGGGCCAGTGACTAAGTGGTGTCACCTGCTGCAATGAAGTCTCATCATGATGTGTGATAGTAGTAAGGGCAAGGGGATTTTATGAATTGTCTGCTCATTGGGATATGTGGACTCCCTCCTTAGGCTAGCAGGAAGAGGAATAAAAGTAACTCTCCCACCAGAGTAGAGAATGTATGGCTGCTGTCTGCCTTCAGTGAGGGGATTGTCAGGTGAACCTAGTCATGACAGGAATGTAATCAGTCCTGGTTGGAGGGAAGTACTCACTGTGGAGGGACTGCAAGAAGAGGAAGCTCAGGTGAGTTGCTCTCCACCTCAGTTTGGACTGTGCTGGGAATCACCCCTTCGCTGAGGAAAGGGTGTAAGCTACCTATTTGTTTTCATATAAGGCCAGATCTTTGTTGCCTCACTTACATGAGTGGTGCCTTCAAAGTCAATGGAACCTCTTGTGGGGTTAAGGCCGTTAGTGGATTCTAGGTTCTGCTGGGAGCTTCTGGCTGCTAATTGTTATACTTATAAAATAGTATTACAGGATAGGATGCATGATAAATGGTGTAATGTAGATAATATAATACCCAGTGAAGTCTGGGTGTGAAGAGCCTCTTTGGCTTTATTTACTTGAACTGCAAATCTGTGTAGGTGGCACCGCTCCCAAAATTGACCATGGGATCCTTTTGGCTACCCTGGGTTATAGGTCAGTAGGCTGGGAAAGAGGAGAAATGATCGGATATCCGAGGGTGTACAAAAATGGGTGTTCTTGTCCCAACCTGTCACCACAAAACCATGCAACAAGGACACATCATTGGGAACATGTGTATGGGACGAACTAGAAAAGGTGACGCAGTTTTTACAACAGACACAGAGGGATGTAGGGAAGTGTGTCATTCAAATATTGCATGCCAATGGAGACCTGCTAGAAATTGCTAAGTCTGAAAAAGAACTGACAGCCTATCATTGGTATGACATTTTTACAGGCTGGTTCCTGACCTCTAAGGGCATATTGTCTATTATGTTTCACCCATTACTAGTTGTGTTAATATTGTCCTGTGTTTGCTTGCTAGAAATGTGTTGTATGTGTTGTTGGACAAAAAGAAAGTTTGTTAAATTACAACCACAACCTCAAATTGTCTCAGTATATGCTATGAAATAATTGTATAAAATATGACCCACTCAAGAATTGTTCTTGATGGGTCAAAAGGGGGATATGTAGTAGTAAGATTTTGTTTGTATTTTCTATGATTTAGAATGAAGGATAAAGAATAATGATTTAATACATGCTATATTATCTCTATTGGTGTATGATTTGATCATATCCTGCCAGCCATCCTTTTTGAATAGCAGAAAGGAATGGCCTAATGGGCCATTTGGTAAAGATGCATCAGCCGGAATCTGTGTTGGGACTGGTTTCAAGGCAGTAACAGATGTTTTAAGGTCACTATTTTGTTGTAGTTTAGCATTTTAAAATAAGTAAATGAATGCAATGATTGTTTTCTTGTGCATTGCAATTTGATGTTCCTGTTCAAAATGTTCTGTGTAAATTAATTCTGTTTTGTGTGTAAATGAGGAATGTATATGTAAAGAGAGAAGTGTGAAGGCCATTGCTGAGCCAGATGTACGAGGTCGGAGCCGGAGCCAGACGCCCCTACTGGAATGTCAGAGGAGGGCAGATTGATGACTCTAAAGATGAGACAGGCATATATCACTGGGGACAAGATAGCTGTGATAAAGAATGAGAAGGACAAGTTAAGAAAACAAGCACTCGTCAAACAACAATTGATTACAGCATGATGGTGCAAAACTCATTGGTCCCAATGAAGAAAAATCACTATATAAACAGGGGGCCTTGCCATGAAACTTTGGGTTCATCCTGCCAAGACTTCCCCAGAGCATCGTGTCGTGACCGACGGAACCCGGCTCCTCCCTATCGGTGATCAACCTAGCTGGCCACTAGGTTGATCCAGACTCTGGACTGGTAATTATAATATTGACTGGCGGGACAGTGTGTGTGTGGGATGATTAAATGCATGCCCCTCCTGATCTTTGTATCCAAACGATTAAAGTAAAGGAGTTACATATAATTTGTCAGCATTCTCAGCAAAGGGGCTGGGACTGAATGGACCTGCAGGCTGTACGACTGTCACCCCCTAGTGGTAATTTCAGGCCTGACCCTTGACTGGTGTGTTACTCAGCAAAACTCCACTGACCTCAAAGGAGCCATGCAGAATCTGACCCAGGGTGGCTCCAGGTTGGGGACTGAGGCCACACAGGCAGGGCAGTGTGTGTATAGAAGCTTACAGGGCCCATAGTGCTCTGAGTCTGTATATAAAGGACATCGATCTCCCCCACTGCCAAGCTGGCAGCTTTAAAATAGCAACTAAAAATAAAACCAATAAATGGTCAAAGCTTACAGATTTCAGTGAGTGGAAGTTTGAGTAGGAAGCTAGGGTTCTACAGTACTTAAGCAGCCAATTGAAATACAATACAGTCCCAGTGTTGTAGGCTTTATTATTATTTTTTTTACTGGTCTCTTTTTATATAAATGTTTCTCAACTTGCCTTCTCATCTTGCCCCAAAGATCCATATCTGTGCTAAATGTATCATTTTCCTCTTTTGTATGTTGCAGTTCAATGCAAAATCTCTGCTTTGGTAGCTGAACTGTACATGTCACTCTTTCACTGTGACACTGTCCTTTCCAATCCTTAGTTAGTTCCCTGATGCACCCATTAGCTAAGGCTGAAGAATGGTATTTTCAATTGCAATATATTTCCTTTGGAATACATATGCCACCTCTTCTGATCCTTTCAGGGGAGCTCAGTGAACTTTTCTTTTCTCTCTTTCCCTCAAAAAATTGACCAGCCTTCTTTTCCATTACACTCCATTTCTTCCTAGCTCTTTTTTTTCTTAGTTTACTATGATTTTGTCTCCCTACATCTTTCTTCCCACTGATAGACCTGGTACAGTTTCCATTGTACTCGGTTAAAAACAATAATAGTGCACATAGCATCATTAGGAATTTTGGTCTTCTCTTTTCAGAGGCTGCTCTAAAGAGGAATACACCCAAGGTGTAAGATATACTTATAGAAAAGTTGATGGGGGATTAAAACAAGCACGAAAGAATGCTACCGCAAGTGTATGACTCTTGTTCCTGGAATTTGTAGTAAGGCCATGCACAGTAGGGTTGATAGGTGCTATTGTAATGCAAAGAATAAATGAGAAAACACCAAGCAAGAACTCGATAAATACACTGCATACCTTGGGCCAGATTCACAAAGGGACTTAAGTTACACCCAGCATTGCAATGTTTAAGTCCCACCTCTCAAAGGAAGTTAGGTCCATAATTGCAGGTCTAAACTGTTTTACTTTGATTGGCATAGGGACTAGAACCTAATGCCTCTACATCCCACAGGAGTGTCTCTACCACTGGGCCATACAGTTGCTCAGTCTCGAGCCCCCTTAATATTGAATTATTTTATACTAAGTGGAAGAGCTTCAACAGCAGAGGGTGCTCACACTGTCCCAGGATTCCTGCTAGTCCAGTGGTTAGAACACTTACAGGGAAAATAGAAGACCTGGGTTCAAGTCCTTGTGTCTCTCAGGCAGAGAGGGGAGATTTGAACTCAGGTCTCCCATTGTCATGAATTGAAGGCTTTAGGTGCCATTAGCCCCACTCATGGGGGGAGGGATAGCTCAGTGGTTTGAGCATTGCCCTGCTAAACCCAGGGTTGTGAGTTCAATCCTTGAGGGGGCCATTTAGGGACCTGGGGCAAAAATCTGTCTGGGGATTGGTCCTGCTTTGAGCAGGGGGTTGGACTAGATGATCTCCTGAGGTCCCTTCTAACCCTGACATTCTATATGTATAGTTACTGCTACTTGTATTGTCTCAGGGCCTCAACCTGCATAATTGAAATCAAGGAGAGTTTTTTTGCCATTGACTTCAGGGGAGGAGGCTCGGATTGAGATCTGATAACTCTATGCTATGGTTTCCTGCTGTTAGTGCTCCTGTGCTCAGGAAAATAGGACTCTATACATTCTTGGTAAATAGCAAGTTTTCATCAAAGATACTTATCTCCAGCATCAATTTATCCTCTTACCTTTTTTTGACCCTGCCAGTTAATATCGGTAAGAATATTTTGTTAATGGTAGCAGCACTATGCATGAGATGCTTTCCAAACACATATGAAGATGCTTCTTAGTTTGAGGAGCTCAGAGGCTAAGCCTGGACAGAAATTAGGGAACAGCAATAAGCCATTTATATACAACTCAGCTAAGTATACTGTAAGCAGAATGGCAGAAATGGGTTTTAAGATGGACTTAAAGGTGGATGGAGTAGGGACCCTGTGGATAAGCCCGGTAGAAAGGCTGTTCTTTAACAAAAGAACAATCTCAATGAAACTGTAGAATCTTTTGAGGGAGGGGGAAGTGATGCAGCATATGATTCTATGATATCAGGTAAAATTTCCCTTTCCTTTGCTTCCTCAAAGTCAGCACAAGTCCTAAGCATCAGTTAAGTCCAAACTAAGCTGTGTTTAGTGATGCATCGTCCTTGAGGTGACTCTCTGGAGTCCCACTATGAAGAGTGAAGAAGTGTTAGGGCAGGGCTACACGAGCACTTAAGCCGATCTAACTTACGTCGCTCAGGGGTGTGAAAAAGTCATCCCCCGCCCCGAACAATGCAAGTTTTACATTGTCCACACTGGTGCTATGTTGGCAGGAGATGTTCTCCCACCAACATAGTTTCTGCTGCTCGCTGAGGTGAGGAGTGCCCTCCTATTGGCATAGCGTGTCTTCACCAGATGCGCTACAGCGGCGCAGCTGCACCAATACAGCTGTGCCCCTGTAGCACTGTAGTGTTGACTTCTTACAGAATCAATTTGCCCCATCGACCTGTCATTCCTCCAGTCAGCCACTGTACTCTGAACTCCAAACGTGGTGTTGTCTTTGCATGGAGGTTCAAGTCCCACCTCTTCAAGAAGCTCTTGCTCATATGCGCGATTGGAAGACGCGTTTATTTAAATAGAGAGTGTTCCCAAGTGTTTGCTGCAACCCACGATCCTGGCATATGTTTGAGTCAATTAACATAAGGCCTTGGGGAAAAAAATCACACAAGCAGTTATTAAAGGAAGGTGTAATTATCGACTTCAGATTAATTGAAAATGTTTGCTCTAAAAGTAGCAATTGAGCTCCACTCTGATTAATTGCTTTCTCACATATTATGAACGTTGCAAAAAGTGCTGTTCTGCAGACTGTAGAGGGAACATGTCTAATGATTCCACTGACTTTTTATAAAATAAACCCATAATTGTGCATTACTAAAATGTTCTGCAGTGCCATAATCAGATTATCGACAAACTTCCATGGGATTCCTTCATTCAAAAAGAAAATACAAGTTCTTCAGGAACTGGAAAGATTCTAAAGGGAAATCAGATGTCTAAATATTTAATTTTATGAATAATGTATGTTTTTAATTGAATGATTGTATCAGAATGATCCAACAAATTCCATAAAAATGGGTAAATATATTGTCTAAACTGTCACTTTTTAAAATAATAGACCGCTTCCACCCCATCACTTTGGATATCAGAGCAACATGGGTCAAAAGTATTTGTGAAGAAAGAAAATCTTTTATTAAACTTTCAACAGAGCAGTGCTTGCCAGAGCTACTGAGTCAACAGTCTGTGTCCAAGTTAACATCCTTACTAAAACAAGGCCCTATGCTTTGTCTATTCAAATTAGGAAATTTGTGTTTAGCAACATTTATTTGCACCTCTATTATGCCTTTCCTCCAAGGATCTCCAAGTGTTGTACAGCCATCAAGCCTCACTGCAACAAGAAAGGTTTTTATTATTAGAGCTGCTCAGAAAAAAATTGATGAAACACTTTTTTGTCAGAAATTGCCAATTTGTCAACATTGAAATGTTTACGGAGTATGATTTTGATGAACTTCCCTCAGATTCAACACAGGTTCTGGAAGCATGTGGAGGATCTGGGATCTAGGAAGACAGCCTGCCCGGTGGGCTGCTGGGGAAATTAGGTTTTCAGGGTCTGTGGCTCTGGGGTTGGGGATGCCAGAGCTTCTAGGGTCCACAGCCACCCACCTCAGAGTGAGGGACTGTAGGGCTTCTATACTTGATCAAAGGTAGTGCATGTACATCTACCCGAGCTGGAAATCAGAACTTCAATGTAGGTGCCTTTGTGCCCTTGCCTATTATGCACATGCTCAAGTTGCAGTTTGAACACATGCACTGGGTGTGCACTGAACCATACTTATGAAAGTCCAGTACCGGTGGCAATTTCTTTACAATTTCTTTGGAAGATTTTATTATATTTAGTTTTTAACATTGTTTTAGCAACATACGTGCTTTGAGTTCACATGGAATCAACGTCTAATAATAGAGTATAATTCACTGATTTCAGGAAGTAACTAAAAGATAAGTATCAATTCAAGAGAAAGCAAACAATCAACTTCTACTTTTTCTTTTCTCACAGAGCAGGCTTGCCATAAGGAAGCACTGCACCATTCTAGTTTCTGTGAGGTCTCAATGTACAAGGAAGTAACTGTTAATAATCAACACTCGCTGCAAGATCGAGAGAGAGCTGTGCTGCTGAAAAGCAGGTGTGCTTCATATTGTGTGTAACCCTCTGGGTACTGATGAAACAAATAGAAGTTTCACAGCCATGGATAATACAAGGACTCAAGACACTATTCCTCAGGTAAAAACAGAAATTGTTATTGCTTATGCAAAAGTTGCATTAGTTGTGCATAATTGAAGAGACAGCTTTGCAAAATCTGAGAACAATTTTGCATTGTGTTGGCAGGGAATTTGCAGTAGGACTGTTTAGCTTCATTGATTAGTATGTGATACGAGCCTTCACTGCTTAATATGTAATACACCTCTACCCCGATATAACGCGGTCCTCTGGAGCCAAAAAATCTCACCGTGTTATAGGTGAAACTGTGTTATATCCAAAGGTTAAAGTAAGTGGGTACGGTCAGGCTTCCCCGGCAGTGATTTAAAGCGCCCGCTGCTCCAGCCACTGCGGGGAGTCCTTTAAATCACCACCGGAGCTCCAGCAGCGGGGCTCAGGCAGCGATTTAAAGGGCCCGGGGCTCCCCTCTGCTTTATCGCGTTATATCCGAATTCATGTTATATCGGGTCACATTATATTGGGGTAGAGACTGTATGCACTAGGGGTAGTAAGTATGTAACACCTGTCACAGGACTTCTGCTTCTTTAATCTTAAAAGAGCTAAATAAGCCACTTTCTATTGCTATAAAAATAGCTGTTAAATGTAATGAACATTGTGCAAACAGAGAGAGATTCTCTACCAAATCATTTCTTTGGAGGATTCCTTGTTAATATAGAACCTGTAGGATATTTTCACTGAAGACCATATACAGAGGAAGTGGAACATATGAATCAAAGTGGTTTCTGTTGAAAGCAGATAAGCTCCCTCAGTACCAGATTCATACCTCATGTAAGCGGCTGCAACTCCACCAAAGGCAAAGAGATTTCACCACTGACACCAGGTTTGAATTATCCCATAGTGCCTGCCAGATATATATCTTTGTAGCATAACATTGGGTTCAGAAAGTGATATTATAGTTACAAGAACTTGCATGCTTAATTGGACTGGGCCCAGATTCAGATCCAGGCCATAAATGGCCAATGGAGAATTCCCCTTGTGGAGAGGGATGGGGATGGTGTATCCTTATGGGGGTTTCCTGGTTTAAAGAGCCTGCTGGGGGAGGGGATGGGTGTATCAGTAGCAGTTGGTGTGGAGTGGAGCTATACCAGCCCTCCACTGGCATAAGTTAGAGGAAGTAGCCCCTAGGCTCGGGGTAGCAAACTTTTTGGGCCGAGGACCACATCTGGGTGAGGAAATTGTATGCAGGGCAGGGGGGTTGGGGTGCGGGAAAGAGTGTGGAGTGTGTGAGGGGGTGCGGTGTGCAGGAAGGGGCTCAGGGCAAGGGATTGGGGCAGAGGAGAGGTGCGGGGTGTATGAAGGGGCTCAGGGAAGAGGGTTGAGGTGCAGGAGGGGTGTGGAGTGCAGGAGGGGGCTCAGGGCAGGGGTTCAGGAGAGGTGCGAACTGCGGGAGGGGGCTCAGGGCAGGGAGTTGGGGTGCAGGAGGGGCGTGGGGTGTGGCAGGGGGCTCAGGGCAGGGGGTTGGGGTGCAGCAGGGAGCTCAGGGGGTGGGGTGTAAGAGGGGTGCGGGGTGTACGAGGGGGCTCGGCAGGGAATTGGGGTGCAGGAGGGGTGCGAGGTGCAGGCAAGGGGCTTAGGGCAGGGAGTTGGGGGGCGTGTGCAGGAGAGGTTTGGGCTCCGGCCCAGCGCCGCTTACTTAAAGCAACTCCGGTGTGGCGGCGGCATGCACCGGGGCCAGGGCAGGCTCCCTGCATGCCTGCCCTGTTCCCAGCTGCGCACCGCTCCAGGAAGCACTGTGGCCCCTGGGGGAGCGCGGGCGGAGGGCTCCGCATGCTCTGCCCTTGCCGAGCCTCCAGGTACCTCCCCTGATGCTCCCATTGGCCACGGTTCCCCATTCCTGGCCAATGGGAGCTGCGGGGGGTGGTGCCTGGAGGCAAGGGCAATGCAAGGGCAACGCGGGGGCCACAGAGTCGTGGTGCTGGTTGCTTCTGAGAGTGGCGCAGAGCCCACGGTGCCCTGGGGCGCAATCCCGTGAGCCAGATCCAAAGCTCTGAGGGGCCGGATCCGGCCCGCGTGCCGTAGTTTGCTAGGTTGAGTCAGGGCCAGCACAGAATCAGAAATCTGTAAACAGCTCCCTGATGGCCCTGAATCCCTCCCCAGCCCCCTTGCACCAAGCAGAGCTTCGATGCTGGGGACAATTGAATCCTACTTGTGAGGCTAGTTTATCTTTCACTAGGAAACTTGAGAAGTTCCTTGGATAGGCTTACTAAAAAACAAACCACATTACACAGAATGGAGTGAAGACTCCCTTTGTTGCTCATTTGGCCCATGGGAGAGAACGAGAGGCAGACGACTAAATTCTGCCCTCAGTTACACCCACACAATATCATAAGTGTCATTGAGGGCAGAGTCTGGTCCTCAAAGCTTTTGCAGAGGGACGTGTACTTCGTCAACCAAAGGCTGAGCTATTCAGCTTTGCAGGTCTCAGTTGTTGCACACTGAGGCCTGATCTACAATAGAACATTAGGTCACTTTAACTATGTCGGTCAGGGGTGTAAAAAATCCACACTCTTGAGTGTAGCTAAGTCCCTGTGTCGACAGCACTAGGTTGATGGAAGAATTCTTCCATCAACCTAGCTACTGCCCCCCCCAGGAGGTGGCTTACCTTCACTGATCAACGTACCTCCTGTCGATGTAGGTAGTGGCTACACAGAAGCGCTACTGCAGCAGAGCTGTGCCACTGTAGTGTTTTAAGTGTAGATGAGCCCTAAGAAATAACACCTCATCTTTGGTTATATTGCATGTCCCATCTTGCACTGCTTAGTGTAACAACCTGCTGAAGCTTCATCAGGCGTCATCTAGAAAAGCTTTGACAATGATGTCAAGAAGGCGCAAATCGAATCTTAGCAACGTTCTCTGTTTTCACTGTTTGCCGTCTGTGTGGTGTTGCTCAGCACAGTATATCTATGCAGCATTATGGAGCAGTGGGAGCCAGCCTGCCAGCCCGGATCTATTGATCCGGGCTAGCAGGGCTCGTTACTAACACTCTAAAGATAGCTGTGTATAGAGCACTTCGAAGTTGCAGCTAGGGCTGGAGTTTGGGCTCCGAAGTCCAAGGAGAGGGGTGGGCTCCTGCCTGAGCGGCAACTTCAAAGAGCTGTCAGGATAGCTGTTTTTTAGAGCACTTGCCTGAGCCCTGTGAACATAGGTGCTGGAACTAGGGATGCCAAGGGTGCTGCAACATTCCCTGGCTTGAAGTGGTTTTCATTATATACAGGGTTTGCAGTTTTGTTAAATGGCTCTCAGCACCCTCACTGACCCACTATAAAAATTGTTCCAGCGCCCCTGCCTGAATCTGGACTGAGAGGTTGCTCTGGTGCTGTGCAGGCATTCCCTCAGAGGCCAGAGTAGAATCTTGTGAATCATTAACAGCATTTCTTTCAGCATCTAATATGGGAAGAGTGGAGTGGGAGGGGGGGCAGAGAGTTGATCTGCAAATACCCTGATGCTTAATACAAGTCGGGGTTTGCATGCACACATAGCTATGCAAGTGCATAAATCCCACTTGTGCACTGAGGTATGTGCATGCATAAAACAAGCCTGCAAAAATGCACAAGCCTTTTTTGTACACCTCTTTGAAAATTTGGCCCTAAACCTCCCTTAAGGCCTCACATGTAAGTGTTAACTCTACCTGTCTTGTGAGAGCTGATAGGATCACATTGCTAGGTGGTATGGTTGTAGGTCAAATATTCCCCTACTGCCTTCACACCCTGTTTTGCTTTAATTTACCACTTTAAAGTACCATATGCCCAAGGCTTCCCCACACAATTTTTGTTAGATCTTTAGTTAAAGGCCATTTCTCTTACGTGATTGTTGGGGGTGTGTGGGTTTTTTTGCTGGTCCTTTGCAAGATTGCTTAAGGTGGGTTTTTACTGTATACTTATCAAGGGATCAATTTCATTTAAATAAGGCCAAATGAATCCATATCTTAGGATATGCATATTCATGCACATGTACCTAGCCTCTGGAGTAATTCTGGTAGCTCGAAAGATGGACTATTTTCATTAGAATCCCATTCAGCATTCTGTTGTCATCCTGCTCAACTGGGACTTCTAATGACCTAGTACATGACCAGAGATGGTGATGCAGCACCGCCAACTCCTTACAGTTAACTGCTACCGAATGTCAAACAGAGCACAGGGTAGAACAATTTTTCTGCTCCCACTGGTGTTGTTCAGATTCATTAATGTTTGCAAGGCACTTTGAGATTGTTGGATGAAAGTTGCTGTTTCAGTGTGAAATGTTTTGGGTTTCCATCTGCATTTAAACACGAAACCACCTGCAGACATGATAACAAATCTACTTGCAAATGGTTTGTCATATGGTCCACCCTCAACCTCAAGATAGTGATGTTGGATTCCTTGAGCATGATTAAAAGAAAAATAATTGTGAGTGTTGCATTTCCATGCACCTGCTATCCAAATGAAGGATAAGGTAGTGAAGAAAGCCTCTGGGCAAGCTAGAGATGAAAGTACAGATTCATATTTGCTGGAATTCCTGAAGCCTCCTGTCACTGAGGCCTTTGGAGCCTTCTCGAGAGATTTGTTGTTAATGGACTGTGTTTTGTCCACAGCACTGTACAAGACCCTGAAATGTGGATCCCAATGAGCATTGCACAGGTGTCTTAGAAGGGAAATGCAGGTGGTCTAAAACTAGGAAAGGGCCAAATCAAATAGCAAGAAACTAGAAAACCCTAGTGAAATGACCCTGAGAAAGCTCATACTACTGCACTGTATGGCTATTTCTAGTTTACTTGCAGGGAAGCAGTAAAAGCATAACTAATATGCATAATTTGTGATAATGTGATTGAAATGCAAAAGCAAAATAGCAAAGAGAAAAATCTCTTCTCCTTTTCTGAAATAATAAATGAGAGAAACATTTTATTTAAGACAATTATCAATTAATAAACCAAATCCTGTCAATGTATCATTCAGAATGAACGGGTTGGCCAGAAATTCTTTCCCATCTTTCTTCTCACCCATAGTTTGGTGCATGGAAAGGGAATATTGGTAAAATAATAGAAGATATTTGAAGAGAGACCACCCCATGATTGGAATTATATTGACTCTGAATAATCAGTGACATAACTTTGTCAAAACACTTGACTGAGAGTAAAGAGATAGCACTGTGCAGGCATGTTGTGGAGTTACAATCTAGTCTTATGCCAGTAAAATGAGGCATTTGAGAGGAGAAACTGACAAGGACAGAACTAAGAATTAGTCCCCAAATTTGTCAACAGCCACAGGTCAGTTGATAATCTTAACTCCTTGGGCCTTGTCTTGACTAGAATTTAAAGGTACCATATATACTCGTTCATAAGCCGAATTTTTTTAGTAAAAAAGGGAAGCACCAGAGAAGGGGGTCGGCTTATGAACGGGTATAGAGAGGGAGAGGTGGGGCACAGCCCCTCCCCACAACAGAGGGGGCAAGGAGAGGCAGAACAGCCAGCAGAGCCAGAAGGGAAGAGGCAGAGCCAGAGTCTCTCCGCTTCTGGCCATGCTGCTCTCCCCCCAGCCTCCGAAGCAGCTGCAGCTCCGGGGCTGGCAGGCTTTGGCCATGCCGCCCGGCCTGCTGGAGCAGCTCTGGCCGGGCCAGAGACATCCTCCCTGGCCCGCCACAGGTAAGGTGGGAAGGGATGGGATGGGGAAGAGTGTGGGGGTCCCGGGCTAGGGGTGGGGCAGGGAGGGGTTATATGGGGAGGGGTCATGTGGGGAGGTCCCGGGTTAGGTGTGGGGTCATGTAGGGGGTGGTCACAGGGGTTACTCCCCTGACCCCAGCCTCTCCCTCCCCCCAAATTTACCCACCGGTTGCTGTCCTGGCCCGTCAGGATAAGCCACTGGCAGGCCGGGACATTTTGTTTATTTAGGTTTACCTCCGTGCCTGCGGACGCTCGAGGTAAACAAACCGTCTCGGCCCGCCAGCGGCTTATCCTGATGGGCTGGGAGACAAAGTTTGCCGACACCTGAATTATAGGGTTGACTTATGAATGGGTCATAAAAATTTGCCATTTTTACTTATCCATCTTGGGGGGGGGGGGCGGCTTATAAATGAATCAGCTTATGATCGAGTTATTAGAACATATGGGTAGCATATTCTAACAGGCTCTAAAACTCATGAAGACAAGGGAGTATTGACTTTAAAATATGCTAAACTAGTTGAGTTAAAGCCTAGACTTCAATTGACCAGCTTAACACATACGAAAGTCTCCATTGCCTTTTATATGTTAGAGTATGGGATCATGTTAGTTAGAATGTGTTAACTAATATGCTCCAATAACACACCCTTAAATTCCAGTTAAGGAAAACCCCTGGTATGGTTTGACCAGCTTTTCAGAGATCTGGCACCTGGCAACCAGATTCTTCCCTGATGTATATCCTTGCTTTAACAAGATAAGATAGAATGAGATGTGATTGCACACAAACTTAGAAACAGAAATACTCATACATTTCTCCAGAATAATTAGATGTCACTGCATAACAGCCTGGTCATCATTGTTTCATCACAGAAATAAGTTAACTATCATGTTAATAAGCAAATATGATAATCTTTATAGTTCTTATCACTGTGGATTATTTTAATTACTGTAATTAAAAGACACAGGGCATTATTACTTTTGTAATGAACTGATGTAGTGAAATATCAACCACTTTCTACAATATTTTTTTCAGTCCATTAAGTAGTAAAAATTGAAAGTTGCACCTGGTCTATGCAACTATATAGAGAAAATTAAAAGTGAGTTTGTTCATACCTCCTATGCGCTGTTTTGAAATCATAGGGCTGGTCTACACTAACGAGGTAAGTCGATCTAAGTTATGCTAGTTAGGTTACGTAAAATATGTAACTTAAGTCAACGTAGCTTAGATCGATTTACAGTGGTGTCTACATCGCGCTGTGTGGATGGGAGACACTCTCCTGTCAATATAGCTTCCACCTTTCGGGGAGGTGGAGTACTGAAATTGGGAGAGCGCTCTTCCATTGACTTATAGCGTCTTCACCAGACCAGCTAAATCGATGCCCGCTGCATCGATTGCAGCAGCGCCGATTTAGCCCGTAGTGAAGACAAGCCCATACAATACCCTTTAAAATATGCAGGACACATACATCTTTTTCTTATTATTTCTATTGTGGTAGTGCTTAAGGACCCAACTTTGATTTAAGCCCCATTGTACTAGGTGCTATACAAACAAACAACACAGACACAAACTGAGGACACTGTATGGTGGGACTTTCAAAAGTGCTTAGCATTGGCTTAACTCCACTCCCACTGAAATCAATGGGAGTTTTACCTTTAAACTAGTTAAAAGCCCATGATGTTGTTTGGGTGTAATTTGTAAAGGGTAAAAAAAAAAAAAAAAAAAGCCCAAAATGGCTGAGAACATAAATATTGGATGGTAACAGACCATGAATTCCAGTGATGATTGAACCTGTTGATATTCTGAACAAAAAGAGCTCTGAACCATACTTGTAACTGCTTTCATTGCTTGACACTGATTCAGACATTCCAGGCTTCAACAGTAAAACACACAAAGCCAGACTGACAATCCTGGAATCCTATACTATAGATCCAGTGGGAGCAGTTAGGCTATTGTCGAGTGTTTTTTGAAAATTCCACTTTAGTGTCTAGTTTAAAGACAATCTATTACCATTTGGTTAAACCAGACGTCATGCATGCAGCACATCCCAACAGCCTGGAAACGTACAGCAAAGTAAGAAGCTCTTTTCACCTTGAACAAACTTTCAAATGTTTGGGTTTTGTTTGATTTAAGCTTTTACCGATAGTTTGTGATTCTGAAGAAAAGCAAAGAGAATGTAAGCCCCTTTCCAACCTGTTTTAATAATGGTTTACAGGTGGAATGTGAAACAAAACTGAGTTAGCCCAGATTTCTTGGCTGAATGTTCCAACTTTGTGTGTGTGTGTGTGATAGAAACCGCTATTAAAGCGGGCTGGGAATTGGTTCACACTGGAAACCATACTGCCATGATATCCATTGTTGTCAAGATGGCAGCCTTCAGCGCTTGGCTTGGTAATGTCAATTGCAATTAAAAACTTTAAACAAGTGCTTTCACAACCCATTCACAGTGGCCTTCTGACCAGACATTTTGGTGGTTTGAGCCAAGGGGACACAGTTGTCTTTTAAGTCATGGCACTGGCTACAGAACAAAGAGATTGTAGCCGATCCCACAGCAGACTGACACTGTGAGTACTGTGGTGCACCAGCATGAACATGCCATGAATGAATAGTTCAGCACTAAAAATTCTATGGAAGCTTACCACAAAGGGTTACAACTACAGGCCATTTAGAAATAAACTCTGTCTCTAATGGCAGACACGTGAGAAACAACTGGAGCGTAATTAATCAAGGCAAAATCAAAGGCAATTGATATATCCTATCTAATTTTAAGCTTGATGTAAGCTAGTGCGACTCCAGTCAAACCCATGGATTTTCAGTTGCTGATGCCAGTGTTTGAATTTGCAGACGGCTCATCTCTCTTTCTTTTTGGAAACAATTGAACTGATATGGGGGTTGGGGAGGGAATGGCAACAGAGAGGAGTTACTCCATTCAGAGGCCACGGTAAGTTTCTATTTGAAGAAATACATGTAAAAATTACTCCTCAGTGCTCCTGGAGAGCACATCATAAAACCTCTGTGTTGGCCTAATCGCTCAAGAGCTAATAGATGACTGACACTTAATGGACATGAGCAGAAAAGTAATTAATGTGGTGATATCTAATGAGCACTTGGGAGAGTGCACCTGAGCCTTCTCACTACCCTCTTTCTCACCCTCCAGGAAGTGGAAGAATTTTTGAGGGAAGCCAATTTAATCAGAGTGCAGAGCGGGGTTGTCTGGGGTTCTGCATATCAAAATGCAATTTTTTCCCAAGAGCTTTGGGGTCCCTCCCCTGGCTCACCGTGCCCAGGCCATTTTTTATGCCATCTCAAACATGATCCAGATTGTGTGAAGTTAGGGTCTGTGAAACTTCAGCATATTCCTCCTTTGCTGCAAAGGGCTTCTCTCTCTTGCACTTGATCATAACAGTAATGTCGGGGCTGCGTAATAATCAACCAAGCACTGTCAGTTCTGAGGGAGTAGCATATGCTCCCTTGCAACAAGGGATTTTTAAAGAACATCCTTCTTTCTGGGCCTTGAGAGCTTGCTGCAGTCAAAGACTGTGTTATCTTTGTTTATCTGATTATCTGCCAGGCAGTTTTCCTAGAAGCTCCTCGTTGGAAAAAGTAATGAGACTGTCTGTCCCGCATGTTCAGTTTTTGGCCTTAATATGCAAAATAAATATGCAAAAGCTATAACAAGTAAATTGTGGGGTGTGTTTGTGTGTGTGTAACATGCACATGTGCAAATAAGTATGGCAAGCAGAGGTAACAATAGGTGCAGGCACAGAGCAAAATCAGTAAGGGATCTGTCATCCTAAGGCTTCCACTGGGATTTCCCAGTGCAGATTTATAAGGGTCTGTTTATACCAAGAAAGTGACCCAGTGGTGACAAAAGGAATCCAGGATGTTATTTCCTGGCCCTTGTTGAATTGTTGTTTCAGCAGGAGTCCACCGTGTTTTTTGGGAGTTGAAAATGGTTTGATCCTGTCTATCGAAGCGGCCAATTGTAATCAACCTTAGATGATGTCGGGCAAAGGGGCCCTTTTCCTAGTATAAGGGCTACTTTAGGGTCTGATCCTGCAAATGCTTATGCAGTTACTTAATGTGACTAGTCACATGCATAAAGTTCACTTGAATGGGACTGATTGCAAAAGTAAAGCTGTTCACATGCTTAAGTATTTGCATGATTGGGGCTTTAGAATGTAAGCTTCTCAGAGTAGGGACTGTGGGATGGATTTACAATGGAATCGATGTGCCTAAAGATGCATACGCATTTACTAAAGTGCCTAAGCAGGTTATGTGGCTATCTCCCATTGATCACACTAGGCACCTATTTTCATCTTAAGGTGTCTAAATTCCTTTGAAAATCTGGCCCTGTGTATTGCTGTCTTTTAAGTACCATGCGCCTTTATGCCACAAAAGGAAAAAATAATAATATATCCTTGGGCCTCTTCTTGCTCCTATTGAGGCCAATGGCAAAGCTTCCAGGGACTCCAGTGGGAGTGAAATATATTTTGATCAATATCTTCTATGAATAAATGTTGACAGATATTATTCAGCCAGTTGCAGAGATGGTCAAATAATGCAAAATATTATTAGACAATTTATTTGAGGAATAGAAGCATTTTGCTATTTTTGGAACAATGCTTCTATTCCTCAAATAAATTGTCTAATAATATTTTGCATTATTTGACCAGCTCCTCAAATGTTTACAGAAGACAGTGGTGCCAGTGAGGAATGTCACATCAATCATCTGTACTGATATTCATTGTCAATTAAGCTAGCTCAGAAATGGATGGGTTTCAGATATCCCCTACTCATAAAAGCCAGAAATGAATGTGTAGGGGCAAAGGGATGGATGCTCTGCACCAGATGGAGACCTGGAGTAAGTGAGTGCTATTTAACTGATAACAATGGAATTGAACCCCTATGCACCCGCTCTGAATTTGGCCATATGTCCATAAATTCACTTAAATACCATCTCTGGAAATGTCTAGGCTTCTTTGCCACAAACTAAGCCAGCTCCTTTAAAAAACATACTGAAACAAGCTCTTCTTTTTTGTTAAAGGCATAGGCTGGAACATAGAAGCTGCTACGATAAATTTCATCACAAGTCAATAACTGCACTACATCTTGGCATTTATTTTTAAGTTCGCCCACTAAACTTGTTTTGCAGAAGGCCCTGTAGCTGGAAGGCACTGAGTCAACAGGAAATGCCCTAAAGGCTTTACCTCAAAGTCACTTTATCCTGCTTTGCCAGACAAGAGCAGACCCTTTTATTGTTTCTTTAAGATTCAGTTTTGAAGCACCAGACCTTAAAACGAATGAAAGTGCAACCAGATGCTGGATATAAAGAATCAGGCTGATGTGCTCAAATAATTTTCCTTCCTGTATTTATTTCTTTTTCCAAGATTGGGATTTTCTTTTCTCTTGTAATGGCAAATTTTGAGAATCCAAGAAATAATCCAGACGTAAGGCTCCACTTTAAATTCTTATTAGTAAAATTAGAAATGTTACCCATCTTGCTATTCCCTCTCCTTTTACCAAGTGGTGGCAGCATCCCCGGTTGCTGTACAGATGCAATTGCAGGACATCCTCCTTAGGTATTAGTACCTCTTGCAGAAGTTGGTCCAATACAAGATATTCCCTCACCACCTTGTCTCAGGCAGCACTGACACTCAATCAAACTTGCACTCAGAAATTCATGGGATGGAACAATTTGTATAGTGGGAGTGCCGAGAGTCATTGAACCAAACTGTAAACCCTGTATATGATGGAAACCACTTCAAGCCAGGGGCTCTGGCAGCACCCCCAGCAGACCTAGTTCCAGCACCTGTGTGTGTAAGGGACAATATGGAAGGCAGTCATTCCTAAAGCATTGATTCTATTGAGCACCAGAAAGAGAGGGAACAAGTTCTCAGCATCAGTGCTGCCCTTTTCTGGAGGACCCTGCAGCCAGGGGTCACTTGTTTTGGTCCTCTTCCTTTGTGTAAATGAAGAGGAGAATGTTGCTCTCAGCCTATAATCAAGGCAGCAAAATCTCTCATTGATAACAATCCACACATTCCCTGCCTTAGAATTAAAGGCCTGATTTTATAGAGAATAGGATTTGGTTTCACATTGACAATGACGTTGCTCAGTGCATTGCTGGCTGGCTGTGATTTTCAGCTAATAAACTTGAAAGGGTATTTTACTGTGGGTATCCCCATCGATTGTAGTAAATTAATTGAGATCACACACATTTGACTAAACTCATTAATTAGCTGGACAGGTTCATTGCTGCACAACCCACTGTGTTTTGCATTGGTGTTGGTATGGCAAATAATCTCAAGTTCTGGATATTTTCTGAGTCAGATTGCCCCACTTTTGTTATGATCCAAATACTGTTCTGGTGAGATGGGAAATAACCTGAACACCAGACCTTGCATGGAATGTCCCTAAGGGGAACTAGAGTCGGTTACCCTTTGCATTTTGCCTGTGGGTACATAGCAAATGCCCATTGTTTATAACTAAATGAATGTTACAGATTAGAGATGAAAAAAGTTATAGGTCACTTAGTCCATTTTATTCCCAGATTGTTTCATAGCTGTCTATATTTTCTATTGCTTTGTTCAATCTAATTTTACATCACTTCAAGTAAAAGGACTAAACTTCTCTTCAGCGTATCCATATAAGGTCTGGAAAGATTCAAGTAAAACTTATCCTGATGTGGATAGCTGGCTCAAAGCTTTCCATAACACTTAAGGCCCTGTGTGGGGCTGCACTAGGGTGAGGGGAGAATGACGGAAAATCCTGCAAGAGGTCATCTAGGGCTATCCATGCCAGCTGCCCAGAGAAAGCAAGGGATCACACAACCCACCATTACAAAGATCCTTTATCACCATACCCAAGTAGTATATAAGCACATTATCCACCATTCCAACCTGTAGGCAGAAGTACTGGATACATAATGAGTTCCTGCACCCTTTCCTCAATTGTGAGACTGGATTTTACTTTAAAATCACCCAAAGTCTTTAGACACATTAATAATAAATATCTAGCTTTTATATAGCACTTTTCAGTAGTACATCTCAAAGCAGTTCACAAACTTTTAATGTAGTTACCCTCACAAAACTCCTGTGAGGTACAGAAGAATGATCATCACCCCCATTTTTATAGATGAGGAACAGGGTGGTTAAGTGACTTGCCCAAAGTCACGCAGGAAGTCTGTTGCAGAGCAAGGGAATTGAATGCAGGTGTCCCAAGTCCTATGCTATGGCTCTAACCACCGGATCATCCTTCAGGTAGACGATGTAGTGAACAAGCAACCTTGACCTGGCAGTAGCAGGCATATGTTATTAATGGAATTATTATTTATTTCCATAATGTGTATTTTCTATCAGAAATACAGTTTAATTTTTCTTTTCAAGCTGCTTTGTTGCCCAATGTTGTATTAGAATGTTACATCTGGTTGCACCAGTCACATTCTGTTAGATAATATAAAATAATCTGACTTGGTGACATTTAGTGGTTAATTTGAGAAAAGCTGTTTTCTTTTTAAGAAAACAACCCCCCTCCCAAACAAATAAAAGCATGAGCATTACAGAAGTTGTGACATGATGAGAGAAAAGTCTCTTTCAATACTAAACCATAAAGGTCAGGATCTGCTACTCAGGTCTTGTTTGCAAGTGAAATAGCATGCTACCATGTGGCTGTCAAAACCTCAACAACCCAGACAGATTTCTGACAAATAATTTTGAGAGATCTCACCAACTGAAAAGCTATCTTGTTTCCTCTTTTGTCTTTAAAACATTTCCCCCTATTGACAGTTACAATGGGAGAAAAGTAATGGCATTAGAAACTATCATGGTATTAAAAAGAACTATAACAAGCATTATATTTTGGGCTTTCTGGGGAATTTGTGAAATGGCAGCAGCCTAACTTAGCAATTAATAATTTGAAACTTCTGACTCGCTAAACTGCTTGCTTCTCTATTGCAACCATTAGTCTTTATGCATTATTAAGAAAAGAAGTACTATGTTGTTCTCATGTCTAAGGGGCTCAGTTTCCCTAATTTAAAGAAGAGTTTCGTCAACGAAATGTAACTGGTGAGACAAAATGCAGAGCTGGATTTTTGTATGCACAAATGTTACTCTTTTCTGTATACCCTGTTTAAGTGAGAAAATACCCCAATGCATGCACACAGATTAGGATTTACACACATGCATTGTACAGGCATACAACATGGTTATATGCACAAATCCAGACCATTGGAAATACATTATTTTGTCCACTTAAACTGGGATTCGAACAAGTGAGGTGAAATTCTGGCCCTGTTGAAGTCAATGAGAGTTGTGCCATTGACTAGAATAAGGCCAAGCTATTACCTTTGGACTATACATTTCATTCCTGTGCAAAATTTTTGCACCTTTTTCACATAACAATTTTGGTTACACTAAGCAACTCCTTATAGGGAAATGGTTTGCTCTGCAAATGGAATATGGTAGTTAAAAGTTGGCAGAATTTAGCCTTAAGGAAACCATTTTTTAAAATTCAAATATATTCAAATTCCTGTTTGTTTACATTGAAACTGTTCAGTGGGAGGATCATAGTGTTAAGAGATAATTGTATATGTGTGTGGTAAGTACATGTGCCATTTAAAATTCAAATATAGAATGGGGAGGTTATTGTAAGAACTGTATGTGCCTCAGCAGATATGAAAGCATTATCATGCTTTTATTCACTCCTCACAGTTTGTATTACTATTTGGAACTGTGCCATAAATTACCTTTGCATTTATCATGAAAAATGCCAAGGTTTTAGAAGAAAAAAATATGTATTAGTTTTATTTAGTTTCTCTATACAATACCTGTTGATGCAAAAGCTGATTTACCTGCTGAGGATGATTAACATAAGGTGTGTCTACATTTTTTCAGTGGCATGTAGCCTACCTATGCACGTAGCTTCCCAGCATGGATATAAATAGCATTGTAGCTTGTGAGGTGCAGCTTAGGCAGGTAAAGACACGCCTGAAGAGAGTGGGTATATATGCGAATACATACCTTACATGACTCTCTACTCATCCAAGATATGCCTCCCTGTCTACATGGCTCTTTTTAACAGTGTCGTGTCCGGCTGTCTCCCCACTGCTGGAGTCTTTCTCCACTGTAAGAAAAGGCTCTGGTCAGGAAAGCCTCAGGCAGCTGGAGCCTTTTCCAACAACAGAGAGAGACTCTATCAATGGGAGAAAGCTCTTGAAGGGGGTTTCTCTGACACATGTTGTTACACACCACAGTGTGGACAAGGCCTGCTTTTCACTGCAGCATGAAGCTACACATACACTGCACATCACCATCATTATGAAATAGTCAGAGTGTGGCAGCCTATGCATAACAGGAGCAGAGATGGACATCTGTCACGTGCCAGGGTATGGACCTATTATAACCTAGGCCCGTGTCAGGTGATTAGGGCTGGGAAATAAAAACAAAACCTCAACACCTAACACCAGTGGTGGGCAACCTGCGGCCCACTGGCTGCGCACAGCCCATCAGGATGATCCGCTGGTGGGCTGCGAGACAGGTTGTTTACATTGACCGTCTGCAGGCATGGCCGCCTGCAGCTCCCAGTGGCCGCAGTTCACCGTTCCCAGACAATGGGAGCTGCGGGAAGCAGCGTGGGCTGCAGGGATGCGCTGGCTGCTGCTTCCCGCAGCTCCCATTGGCCGGGAACAATGAACCGCGGCCACTGGGAGCTGCGGGTGGCCGTGCCTGTGGACAATCAATGTAAACAAACTGTCTCGCAGCCCGACAGCGAATTACTTTGATGGGCTGCATGCAGCCCATGGGCCGCAGGTTGCCCACCACTGCCTTACACAGTGTCAGAAGAAAACTGAGGGGGGGATTCTTACTGCCCTCTCTGCCCCTATACTTAGCTATAAGGGCCTGGGGGAGAACTTCCCCACTGCAGATGTTGTGTTGGACTGTATATACTGGACCCTCACAAGACTCAGGGTTGGTGCTTTAGTTTATAGCACAATGGCCTTTTGGCTTATGCTGCTTTGGCCCCAAGAGCAGCCTGAATTGGAAGTGCCCCTGCCTTGGGCTGTGCCTTCTGGACAGCACCTGGAGGCCTCACACAGAATCCCAAAAACTGGAACAAAGGAATCCTTGGGAGGGATCCTGGCAGGGAAGAGGAAGAAGTGATTGCTGTGTTCTCAACTCTTCCTGAAAGCAAGCGATATTTGGGAGAGAAATTGGAGAGTGAAACCCTCCATACTGCTGCGTGTGGCAGACTCAGACCTCCTGGAGACGTACAGTATGCTCCAATGGGAGTATGAAGGAGACAGCAAACTGCAGATGGAATTATCAACTTTACTCCCCTATTTCTTTCTCTTTCTCTAGCAACTCTAATGAGACTGTGACGGTATACCCCATAAGGCTTCATGGTAATATGCTTATGAATGTATATATAATATAACTGGAATATGTTTTATGCCACATATGCCAGGTAACATATCTATGTAAAGGTTATGATCTACTGAATACATTCCTCCTATTTGTATGCATGTATCATTTTTGTACTTGAAGTTAGGAATATTGGCTGTATACTTGCTTGATAGCTTTAGTAAAGCATTTGGTCAGCTTCTTGAGAAAAGAATGTGCAAATTAAGTACCAAATCAAGAACCACTTAAGCCAACAATGAACTTGAAGATGCCAATCCACATCGGAGCTTTCCCAGGAATGTGGCTTGGCTGGTAAGAAACTCAGTCATGTATGGACATGTGACTTGCCCATGTGACTCCAAAACTCCATCTTGGAGCTGGACTTTGCATAGGAGAAAGGAGGGGGTCTCCACACTCATGAGAAAGTCTACTTAAACTCCTGGAAGGTCCCTCCATTTTTGTCTTCAGCTGGCTAAAGAGACAGTCTCTCCAACCCCAAGGATACCTGAAAGAGACTGGAACAAAGGACAGTAACTACAGGGGGTGTGAGTGATTGCTGGACCCAGACTAGCATGAGACTAGTTTGTAAAAGGAAGCTTACTGGAACTGGTGAGGTTTTATTTGTATTCAGTTTTCTTAGGCATAGACTTGTGTGTTTTATTTTATTTTACTTGGTAATTCACTTTGTTCTGTCTGTTACTACTTGGGACCACTTAAATCCTATTTTCTGTATTTAATAAAATCACTTTTTACTCTATCAGTGTTATAGAGGGTGAACAATTTATGAGTTTGCCCAGTATAAGCTTTATACAGGGTAAAATGGATTTATTTGGGGTTTAGACCCCATTGGGAGTTGCACATCTGGGTGTTAAAGACAGGAACACTTCTGTAAGTTGCTTTCAGTTAAGTCTGCACATGGTTCAGACCCTGGGTCTGTGTTGGAGCAGGCTGGCGTGTCTGGCTCAACAAGATAGGGTGCTGGATTCCCAGGCTGGCAGGGAAAGCAGGGGCAGAAGTAGTCCTGGCACATCAGTTGGCAGTTCCCAAGGGGGTTTCTGTGATCCAACCCGTCACAGAGACTTCTAGTATTTGTTGCCCTTTAAAGGAACACTGTCAAGATAAAAGTTGCATTCAGAAACAAAATCCTTACCTGAGCTATTAATAATCCCCTAGAATTTTAAATAGCAAATTCACTTAAGTTGTTTGTTTGCCTTTTGCATTTCATTCAGTTCATTCAGGATAATGACCCAATCAGTTTTAACTCCTGGGGTACTTGCTGTAGCACCATGTCATTATGCCTGAGTTTCCAGCATGTCAGGAAAATGCTTTAATTGAAGAGGAAAAAACAGGTTTTCTTTGAAAATGTTTCTGTTCATATTAAGTGAGTGTGTGTGTGTGTGTGTGTGTGTGTGGGAGGGAGGTTGGGGTGAACTACTCAATAGTGCAGCTCAAATCTAAATGGATCTCTCCTGGGACTTCCTTGTACTTGTTAGTTTGACCATTAGACTAATCACTGAAGCCCAGATTTTTAAAGGTAATTAGGCATTGCTCAGTGTTGCAAGGCCTAATTTAGGAGCCTAATCGGTTTTGAAAATGAGACTGCGGCTAGTCAGTTAGGCCTTGTAATGCTGAGGAGAGCAATGCCTAAATATCTTTACAAATCCGGGCCTAATTGTCTGGAATTAGAAAGCAATTTCTCCCCATGTATGTGCTGTTACATATACTTTCTCCTGGGGAGAGGATACTGGACTAGGTCAACCACTGGTCTGATCTGACATGGCAATTGTACATGCTGCTACAAAGAGAAACCAAGTCCGTGAAAGTGCTTTGCTAACAACATAAGCTATTGTAGTTTAAGGTGTCTGTTTACTCCAATTTCCTTTTTTGCATTGCTTCAGTTTTATCTGATAGTAAAGCCTCCACTAGCTTCATTTAAAAACAATTTTATTTATGTTTAGACTTATGAACAATGTTACCTTTTGTTTATGTACCACTGAAATAAGCACAGTTCTTTTCTGTTAACATATTTTGACAAGTTTTGATGACAGTTAGACCTGGTGATACACACCTCAAACTCTTTTTTTCCATCCTCCCCCCGCAAATTTCTGATGATACTGATTTGCTTTCACACTGTTAGAATGCAATACTCCGAACCATGGCTAAGACACAGACATGCACATAAAACTGATATTCTCACCTCTTGCTAAATTTTCTAAGTTTAAAAAAAAATTCTTCCCAGCAATTTCAGCTCCAAATTTGACCAACCCTGTATTCTGAAATTGTACAAGCGCTTGTATATTTGATATCTTACTGGCTCACACTTTGTTTCAATGGGAGCTTATATTCACCAGCCAGGTTGTCAATAAAATAAAATATGAATGAAATGGAAATTTTATGGCAGATATTGTAGCTGTAACGGTCACAGGTTCTGCTGTAGCCTCACTAGCTTAGTGACACACTTCTTAAAAGCACTTCTGATTGGTTTGTGCTCTAGCTAAGCCAGGAAAAAATCCTGAAAATTATGAACATGGTGAAAAATAAAGAACTGAGCATCGAAGGAGCTTTGGATTTGGCACAGAAAGAGACGCATGCAGAAAAGGAAGCAATGAATATGGCATTCCCGATGGTAAGATTGCTCACTTTTAAAATATATTCTACAATAATTTCAAACTGTTTGTGTGTCTAACAGTCATATATGCTGGGACAGATCTGGGTCCCACTCCAGCTGCTTTGTGTCATTCTGGCAGTGCACAGCAACTGCAAATGCAATGGATCTAGTTTCTGGGGATTCCTTCAGTATAAGAGTACTCAAGAGAGGTATGGCAACCATAGGCACTCCTGTGATGCCAGTCTGTATGACACCTAGTGGAGGAGACATGGTTGGGAGTAAAGGGTCAGGTCCCCAGCCTCCGAGGGTAGTCTGGTGTAAGTTAGAGCAACTTTTACTTATGCCTGGGATTGGCTTGGTCTCTGGCCCACCAAGGATAAGGGGAGCATAACAGTGGCTTAAAGGTGCCTTTTCCCCTACCTGGATTTTGTACTGAACACAGGTCAGCTGAGCCAAGGGAATCTAGCCCCAGACCAAGGTATTTAGGTTCCTAACTTCAATTGACTTTAGTAGAGTTCTTAGGGAGGTGTCTGGAGCCATTTCTACACTATATGGGTGCTAGAGAGGCATAGCAAGGGCACTGTAGCTATGTCACTATAACCCTGTAGTGTAGATACAGACTACACTGGCAGAAGGGGTTTTTCGATTGCTATAGGAACGTCCCTTCCCTGAACAACAGTACTAAGTTGAGGGAAGCATTCTTTCATTGACCCAGCTGCGTCCATGCTGGGGGTTAGATTGTCTAGCTCTGGCACTCAGGTGTGTGGCTTTTCCACACCCCTGAGCACAGTAGCTATGGCAACATAAGTTTTTAGTATAGACCAGGCCTGAGCACATGACGTGGCACGCTCCATTTGACTTGGCACAAAGACCGGATTTATTTGCCACTAAAACCTCCACTAGGTTCATTGAAAAGCAATAAATAACTGATTAACAACTTCCTCTTTTGTTTATGACACATGGAATAAGCTGACACCACGCAGCTCAGGCAGGAGTAGAAGTGAGTTGAAATGGAGCAAAAGCACAAGCTCTACGTTGGTTTCATGTAAAGTGTGGGTTTGAGTCCAGACACTCCTCCCTCATCCCCCAGTTCTCATCCTCTTCCTCTAATGGGCATTTCCTTGCTCCTACTTCTCAATCTGGTCCTTTCCCTTCTTACCTGGAAGAACTGAAGGAGAGTATCTCCAACTCCTCCTTCTGCTCTCCAATCTTTATCCCATGATCTCCCTCCAGTCACCATCAGAATTCATCAGCTTTCATTAATATTTCAACCTCTGCAAGCCCCTTAGGGCTGGATTTTGAAAAGTGGCCTCCCTATGGGAATGTCTGTGAGAAATCTTCACACAATGATAATAGCACAATTTGAAAATGTTTCACTCCAGAGAAGCTGTTAGTGATTTTTGAGAGATGGGAGTCATCAGGCCTCTTCTAAATTCCTTTTGGGTTTGCTTTTTAATAAGTTCCTACACTGCTTAATAAGGACCCTCTGTTGCTTAATAAGTGCTCTGCTTGCATAAGGTTCATCTAGAAGGAGGAAAAAAAGTAAGCAGCAGTTTGGTGTCCTCTTGCAACACAGAACTGAACCGTCTATCAGCTGGGGATTAGCAGGAACATAGAGGGCTGCATAGACATCATTTTCTTCAAGTGATGAAACAAAGAGAAGTTAGAAGTAGCAATTATGGATCCAGATCTTGATGGTTCTTACTCACCTTTTTATTAAGTTTTTTACTTGGGTAAAAGCAATGAGTGACTGAGAACTGGTTTGTGTTGCTTGTAGTTATGTGATATTATCATTTTGTTTTCTGCGTACTGCAGCTTAACATTTTTGGACAGTTGTCAGCAGAGGCAGCTGCCATTTTGTGAGTCTTTCTGCATTCCCTAAATCTAAAGTAAAAGCAGTTCATACTGTAAGGAGATGGTTGCTCTCTGTGTAAGTAATTCAGAATTTGGCTCCTGGTGGTTTAGACTTTATAGCTCTGTGATATGAGATAGGAGAGCTATAAGGATGATTGTATCAAAAATTTCAGGTTGTATGAATGTCTCTCTTTAATTTTACAACACTAAAGAGGCTGTGTTGATGTGAGTTAATACACAGAATAAGTCTTCATTGCAGTGGAAATCCCCTCTCCTATAGTATATTATCACCAACAGGACATTTATATGGATGATGTGTTCTAGAAATAACACATTATAAGTGGTTTCTTCGCTACTGCCCACAGTACTATAGTCTGTGATAATTAAACTGAGAGCTAAATCAAACTTGAACACAGTTATATCCTCACCTTTGGTGCACAAATACAGAGCACATTATCCTATAGCTTGTAAAATCAGTACATGTAAGTGCAATAGCCAATTTTAGAAGCCAGGTGGTAAATTGTGCACCCCAGCATTTATGAGCATGGGCAAATCCTATATCTCTAGTTCTACTTCATCCTGTTCAGTAATCTGATGATGAAAGTGCCTTTCTACAAAGGTTGATGCCCTTTTAGTTTGCTAGTTTGATTAATAGACTGGCTATTGCATTGTACTAAATGCATTCATGTTGTTTTAAATGCATTTAGTAGAATTCTGAGGTCTCCCTTTCCACCTTACTACCCGTTCTCAATTCTGTTTCTTCCTTTCTCTCCCTTGCTCATTCCTTCTCCCTCTCATGATATCGCCTTTCGCTTCAGTTACTTCAGTAGGATTTGTGGATGCTTGGCACGTGTAAAAATCAAGCCATTATGGTGGTACAATTCTTCCCAGTGCAGACATCCTGACAAAGCCTCTGACATATTGCACAGAGGGGGACTTCACTGAAGAGTCTTAATGAATTTCATATTAACATGTATTGAAAGAACATAAGATTTTAGTTGATTTCAATAATGTTTTCCAGGATTTGCAGGATTTGCTGACTGGTTCACAGTTCAACTTCAGTGTCTACAAATACAAACGATATAGGTGGCAGAAACGAATTTTGCAGGTAACTTCATGAATACAAACCCCTGCCTTTGCAGAAATATGGCACATACTGTATTTTTTGCATTAACGTGAATGTGGTTTTAATATACTCCGTAGTCCAATATATTGCCTGAATTAAAATCCAGTGGAAATGTTTGAAATATTAAACTAATTCTCTGCCTTTTAGACTAAAAGTTCTATGCAATTAATATTTGATACCTCCTCTGTTGGGGAATTATAACCTGTAGGCTGTAGGATGGACTTGAAGATCTAAGACATCTTTCATCTCTAGCTATTGTGCTCCGTGACAAAGATATTTGATTGTGATGGTTTCCCTTTGCACACTGTTCTTCATTACAAGTTGGCACTTATAAAAGTGATTATTTTCTTTTAAAATTTCTTTTGACAGCATGTCTCTCTAGTCATGATCTATAAATCCTACCTGTGCACTTTAGAACTAAGGAAGAGATTTTCAAATATGCCTGGGGGACTTAGGTACACAAGTCCTATTGAAAGTCAGTGGGACTAGTTGCTCCTAAATCCTTTATGCATTATTGAAAATCTCTGCTCAAAGTTCTAATCTACACACCATTAGGTTAAGATGTAGCTACTTAGTTTTTAAAATATTCAGATATTTTTCAAATCATAAACCTGATTTCCTGATTATCTTAGAAAGTTTACAACAGCTTCACAAACCCAGTAACACAGCAAACTATACCGCTCTTCCCTCCTGCCCCTGCCCTTGACTGGGCCAAGCCCTCATCTGATGTAAATTGACATAGCTCTAATTCAGACCTCATTTAAGCAGCAAAGCCCTGTGTGCTCAGAAGGGATTACACCAGGGGTAGGCAACCTATGGCACGCGTGCCAAAGGCGGCACGTGAGCTGATTTTCAGTGGCACTCAACACTGCCCGGGTCCTGGCCACCGGTCCGGGGGGCTCTGCATTTTAATTTAATTTTAAATGAAGCTTCTTAAACATTTTAAAAACCTTATTTACTTTACATACAACAATAGTTTAGTTCTATATTATAGACTTATAGAAAGAGACCTTCTAAAAACATTAAAATGTATTACTGGCACGCGAAACCTGAAATTAGAATGAATAAATGAAGACTTGGCACACCACTTCTGAAAGGTTGCTGACCCCTGGATTACACAATATGTTCTGGGATGAGGTGAACCCAGTCAGAGTAAGGGCTTGTCTGCACACAAAATATTCTACTTTAACTAGTCTCTATTCCTGTGCAGGAAGGATAATAACCTAGGCTATGTCTACGTTAAAACACTACAGCAGCGGGAGAATTCTTCTGTCAACCTAGCTACTGTCTCTGGGGGAGGTGGATTAACTACAGTGAAGGGCGAAACACACCCGTTGCTAGTGTGAGGCCTGGTCTATACTAGGAAATTAGATCAATTGTAATGACATTGCTCAGGGGTATGAAAAATCCACACCACTGAGTGACACAGTTAAATTGGCCTAGCCCCAGAGAATTCTCACATCGAGCTAGCTGCCACCTGGAAGTACTCCCATCGGGTAGGTAGCGTCTTCACTGAAGTGCTGGTGTTTTAAGTGTAGACATAGTATCGCATGCCAGGGTGCAATCCAAACAAGTGAAGGGTTGTCACCACCTGCCCTGCAACCTTGAGTGCCTCACAATACTTTGCTGTTGTAGCTCCCACACTGAGCTGTTCACAAACAGCTAGACAGCATGCTGGTCACCCCCTGAAAGTCTGTGTATAGCTGCAGTTCTGGTCCAGCGACACTGAATCCAGCAGCCTGTCAGCAACACACCAGCAACACTCTGGCTTCCAGCAGCCTTGGTTACTGCTTGCCAGGCAACCCCAACATATGTCCAGTCCTGAGTTTTCCCCAAAAGGTGTGTTCTGTACTGTGCAGCCCTCTTCTGGGCGGTTCCGATATTAGAAGTCTGTTGTCCCTGTAAGGGGTCAATGTACAACACTTTGCTACTGTAATTGGAGTTTCCAAACAATGCACTTTAAACACAACACTGGATTAGTTCTGATTAAAGAATAAAACAAATGTATTTAACTACAAAGAGGTGGGTTTTACATGAGTACACATATAAGATATTAAAGTAAGAAATGGTTACAAGAGAAATAAGATGAAAATGCTTTCTAGTAACTAAAGCTTAATAAACAAGACTTGGATCAAGGTAAAATTATTGCCACATATTCTCAGCAATATAGCTGACCAAATTCTCAAGTTAGGATCTGCCCTCAAAGGCCAAAGGGCCGGTTCCTTTGTCTTCTTAGGTGAAAGAAAGAAAGAGAGAGAGAGCATATCTGGGTGTTTTTTGCCCCTCACTTTTATAGACCAGTCACCCTTTGAAATATATTTTCCTGAGGATTATTCTTAAATAAAGTTCGTTCCCACGCTGAGGAAAGAGACATGGAGCCTCATGGTGAAAGAAGTTCCATCTTGTTTGTTAAAATGCAGATCAATCTGGTTTTGCTCCCCTCCATTGCTAAAGAATGGCCACTTGACTGGTGATTGCCAATCAACTTTGATACCTGGCTAGAGGCATCAGTCTGTTCTTTGCCCAGTAATTAATGCTCCAGTGAGAAGATTATTCCACTAGCCTGTGCTGCTGCTGTAGAACAAGCTCTTGCACTGGCTTATACAAGATATGCGGAAAATTTCAAAGAAAACAATGCTTCAGAATGATGAATTGATGTATATTTATCAAAGAGATAAGGAAAACACAGATGCAATAAATATATATTTCTTTGGTAACTACAGTAAATACAGGACAGTTGTTGGATAATAAAAAGTTTGTTCTTGATTCTAATTGTCAACAGAACAGATGCATTTTCTCAGTTGGCCCTTTAGCCAGGAACCAAAATATTTCACGTTAATATTGGTGATGGGCTCTTCCTTGTTAACGAAGGGAAGAGGTGAAATCAAATGAGAAAGATCTTTCTCTTCCAGATTGATTTTAACACACAGACCATTTTTAACATTGAGAAAGGGATCATCAAGAAACAGTTCCCATTTTCACAAGTTAAATCCTATGAAGACAGTGAAGGGAGGCGCTTCAGCATCGCATTTCATGGGCGTGCAGATTATGAGCTGGAAGCAATGTCTCCTGAAGATAAAAGAAAAGTAGGTTAATCTGCTGTAATAACTTATTTATTATCATCAATTTAATATTAGGATGTGCTATGTGTTGTGCAAATGGAGAGGTTGATATATCCTTAATATATTTTTTTAACAGACTTTCACCTGATTTACACCTTAGTGATTGCACTAGGTTTACATGGGACATAGGAATATAAGTGTAGGGCAGAATTCAGCATCAAATGGTTTTATTTTCAGACAGACCTGTAAAGTGGCCCATTGGAAAGGGGAACCCTTTAACTCTGAAGAGAGAGTCCCTCATGGTGAGAACTAATTAGTAGGTACAATTTTCTGTCCAGGTTCATTTGACACTAGGCATGGGTTCAACTGAAATGGGTCACAAAGCTGTCAATGAAGCCACTCCGAGTCTAGAGTTTGGGATGAGACCTCAAACCAGACAAATGTTACCTGTGTTTTAACTGAGTGCTTGGAGATTTGCAGAAACTCTAATTGTACATTAAGTAAGGAAACAATATGAGAACAATAACAGAGAGATCTGTGTTTGACAATAAGCCTTTTTAGGAGGAGGCTCACACATCTACGTGTTTAGGCATACCAGCAAATTTGCATTGAGCAACATCACTTACTTAGTTTATGTAAAATGAGATTAATCTCCCTCTTTAGATGTCCATTTTATTCATGGATACGTTTTAAAAAAACAACCCATTAACATAGGCTGCAAGGGTGCTGGTATGTAAAACATACACTAGCTACTGTCACTTATTATACAGATATCACACCTGGTGAACAAAGTTACCCAGAGTAATTCATACAGGAGACCTGCAGAGTCCTGCTCTGGAAGACCTGCCAAATGTGATGTGATACATGAAGGACTACTGGATTTGCAGCAAGACAATTTTGTATCTATTAAATGGGTGAAGTATGAAATATCTTTTTCTTTTCGTAGCAGTAATTTCTATCTCCTAGTTGCAGTAAGGGGGTAGATCTTTCACAGGCTCTGATAATTATCTAATACTAGGATTTTAACTTGTGGATCAAGAAATGTTGTTTTGGTTCACTTTTTGGATTCAAATTTAGTGAATCAGTCTATCTGAAATGAAGACCATATAAGGTAAGTATTATTAGTAGGCTTGCAATAGCACCTAGCACAGTGGAGTCCGGGTGCATGACAAGAGGCTTCTAGATGCTACTGCAATACAAATAAATAATAAAGTGATTTTAATGGGTGAGCCTGGAGAATTTCCTTCTCCTTCATCTTCACCTTTTTTTCTTTTTACCTTCCTAACCACCCCATTTTCAACCACTAATGAAAAGAAGTAAAACTTGTGTCAAAGCAGCTAAAGAAGGTAAGTATACACCATAGGTTCTCTGCTAGAGGACAATTTTCTCTCACTGGACAAATGGCTGTTCTGCAGCCAATAAGTCATTCTCTGTTCTCCTCTTGGCCTTCCTGTAGAGATGACCAGCCACTGCCCTAAAGGGAGGTAACTTTAGAGCTATGAATAATGATGTGCTAGAATTTAGACTGAACCTCCAACTATTTTACACAGGCCACTAAATAGCCATCCGCTGGTAACAATGATTTTTTGTTACCCCTTGAGCCATTATGGAACTAGGAACCTCTCAGTGAAGGCTTTAAAATGCCTCTTCAGTTTGTTGTTGTTATGCCAGATCATCCTGTCAAAAGATTTTTTTGGGGGGAGGGGGGAAAGAGGCCTCTGGGGACCCTCATAATGCAAGAAAGAAAGAAAGAAAACATTTAACATGGTAATTATCTGCACATAGCAATTACCTCAAAAGAATTCAGAGTTCCCAGGAAATTATTTTAATTATTTTTAAAAGGCTACCACTGTATGTCTTGTAAACAGGTTCCTCAAGAGCATCTTAGGATTTGCTACCCTGCTACATTTAACAGGTTTGCTAACAAACAAAAATTGATTTTTATTTATCTTGCAAAGCAAAGCCCTGGTTGCTTCCGACATAATATTAATCTTCTTTCTTTTTTTGGAAAAGTAAATAATGGCGGAGACATCCGGCGATCCTATTAAGCCATAAGTCCCCGTTCTAAATGAAGGAGCGATCAATATAATTGCCAGCTCCATTAAACAATTCTTATCACTTTGACTCAGCATGTAGGCATAGCTGTAACTTACATTTTATGTTTTATGTTTTCTTCTTCCATAGTAACTAAACTTGTTTAAATTATACTCGATGGCCAGTGATGGGACAGTAGCTGGGGAGGGCTCTGAGTTACTACAGAGAATTCTTTCCCAGGTGTCTGGCTGGTGGGTCTTGCCCACATGCTCAAGGTCTAACTGATCACCATATTTGGGGTTTGGAAAGGATTTTCCCTTGGGTCAGATTGACAGAGACCCTGGGTTTTTTTCACCTTACTCTGCAGCATGGGGCCCGGGTCACTAGCAGATTAAAATGGTGGATTCTCTATAAATTGAAGTCTTTAAATCATGGTTTGAGGACTTCAGTAACTCAGCCAGAGGTTGTGGGTCTATTACAGGAGTGGGTGGGTGAGGTTCTGTGGCCTGTGATGTGCAGGAGATCAGACTAGATGATCATGATGGTCCCTTCTGACCTTAAAGTCTATGAGTGTAAATCATCCCTGGAGCCCTGCTGCTGGAGCCCTGGGGTAGCGGCGGCGGTGCTCCGGCGGTAAGTTAAAGGGCCCGGGGCTGTAGCGGTGGCCGAGCCCCGGGCCCTTTAAATCGCCACTGGAGCCCCGCCGCTGCTACCCCAGGGCTCCGGCAGCAGGGCTTTGGTGGCAATTTAAAGGGCCCGGGGCTCCAGTCGCTGCTGGGAGCCCCAGGCCCTTTAAACTGCCACCAGGGGAAGCCTATCCGCTCTTGCCAGTATGCCCTACCGGGGTGTACCGGCTTACTTTCACCTTTGGGAGCAGCGATGAAACTAGCGTCAGAGTGATAAAGAAGCAAAATAACCCCCAAGAGAAGGACCTTTATTAAAGTAGGGGCTAGAAGACCCAACCAAGATTGTGGCCTTTTCGTGGTAGAGGCTGTACGTAGTGTGACAGTCCTTGGGAGCTTACAATCTAAATAGACAAGAGAAAGGGGAAACACCCACCGAGGTGAAGAAATGTGCCCAAGGTCACACAGCAGGTCAGTAGTGGAGCTAGGTTTACAACCCAGGTCTCCTGACTCCCAGTTCAATGCCCTAACCACAAGACTACACTGCCTTCTCTAACTTTAATTTCAGTGAAGTGTTGTCCTTCTTCTATATAGTTTAACTTGCATTCACTCATGCATTCTCTCTTCTTCCACATTGCAGAGGAGATAGTTCTTAAGTCAGCGAAAGGGGAGGTGGATCAGAAACGTGGCCAGTATTTAGAGTAGAGGAATTTGAGCCTTATGTTATTATTTAACACTTATGTTACAGTAGAACTTAGAGGCCAAGCATCTCAAAACCCCATTGTGCTAGGTGCTGTACTAATGTATAGTAAATGACAGTCCTTGACACACAGAGTTTACAATCTAAAAGATTAGAGACAGTAGGCAGATGAGAGAAATCAGCAGTTGGGGCTGGGTGGAGGGAAGATGGGGTAACACAAATAATAGGATGTGTACAGTTCTTAGCCCTTTAGTCAAGCCTGCTGGGTTTTGTTCCTGGATCTGTCATTGGTTCACTGTAATATCATGCAAGGCATTCACCTCCCTTGTCTCAGTTTGCCCATGTATTAGATGGGGGTAATAAAGCCTACCTTATGGGTGTGATGTTAGGCTTAATTCTTTAACATTGGTGAGATGCTTTGTGATCCTTGGATGAAAGGTGAAATGGAAGTATGAAGACTTCTTGATAAAAGAACGTATCTTCTGCTGTTTAAAGCAGAAGGCAAGGCTAATGGTGATAGCGGTTAAGCGAGGAATGTGCTGATATCTCTATTCCTTTGTCCTTGAGATATTTGGTGCAGCTAAGTGAAGGAGAACTGAGTTTATCTTGCATCGACAACAATGGAGAGAACAAGAATGCAGACCCTGTAGCAAAGACAATTAATTTGTCAAATGGAAATGTGAGTGTCATTAAAGAGAATGGATATGATACTTTCTCCGTCCAGACCAAGGAACACAATTACTTGTAAGTATAGCTAGTAATTAATAATTTGATAAAAAGGGCAATTAAAAATAAGGTTGAATAACCATGTCTCTAGATGCCCAAAAGTAGAATACAGCAACAGGAAAAATCAGGCTGTCAAAATCATGTGGATAAATGATTGGGTAACTGAGCTGTATAAGTGGATCTCAAAGTACCACAGGATGAAGTCAAATGCCTACATTTAAACCTGGGTAACAAAGACTGTCTAGTCATCACTTAAGGGCCATGGAGGGATTTATCCTTCAATGGCTATCTTAGGGTACGTCTATACTTACCCGCTGGTTCAGCGGCAAGCAATCGATCTTCTGGGATCGATTTATTGCGTCTTGTCTAGATGCGATAAATCGATCTCGGAAGTGCTCGCCGTCGACGACGGTAATCCTGCTCCACGAGAGGAGTAGGCGGACTCGACGGGGGAGCCTGCCTGCCGCGTGTGGACCCGCGGTAAGTACCTTTAAGTTCAAACTAAGTTACTTCGACTTCAGCTACGTTATTCACGTAGCTGAAGTTGCGTATCTTAGTTCGAACTGGGGGCTTAGTGTGGACCAGCCCTTAGTTGTTGTAAATAGTTTCTGACTAGTTTGTACACTAAGCACAAAGGCAAAACTGAGGGGATTGTTCATCTTCCCCCATGAGGAGAAGAAAAATTATGAGGAAACTGTACCATAGAGTCAATATATGGCAAAGCTTCAGCTCTCTAACTTTAGAAACCTAAGCAATTAACTCTGACTGAAAAGGTCAGAGTCAGCAGCGCTAGTCTCCTTTGACAAGTAAAGCTGTCTAGCACCATTCTGCTTAAATCAGAAATACTTGTGGTTGTGTTAGTCAGCATGTTATTTACACTATCTTGGGTTTATATAATGACATTCTTAAATTTTAGGTTTCGAATACCCTTTACTGTCCAGAATAACAGGGCAGAGGACATTAGCAAGCTCCAGAATGAATGGATATCACTTATAGACAGGTATTGCCTGCTGTGGAAGAATCGCTCAGAACCTCAGGAAGGCTTTGGAGAAGGCACCTCAGAGGCTGTATATGAAAAACTCATCATCGCTCCAAATAAGCAGGCAGAAGGAGCCCATTGCCTTGCTGTGGGTTACGAAGCACCACCCCGATCAACCCCCCTCACAGAGGAGGCAACCCCAGCATCATCATTTCCACTTTCCAGAATTCAGGCAGTGGTGCCACCACCACCTGCTTTCCCTCCGCCCGCCCGCCTCTCGCCAGCATGGAAAAGAACAAAAGCTTTTCACTGGGATGTTGTTCCTCAAGAGAAGGTCAGGATAAAAGTAACTGCTCTTCATCATGATCAAGTAGCTGGAGCGGGGAGGGGAAACATTTTTAAAAAAAATGACAGGACGTGCAACTATGTTGCATGTACTACTGCAGTAATTATCCATGCAAGTGGAGTAATTGTTCCATGAAAGAACCTGGTCACCTAACTGCATGTGCAATTACCCAGTTTGCAAGTGGGATTGCAGTAAATATTCATTCACATAGGTTGTGAAGTTGGACACGCACATTTTGCACAGGCAGTTGTACACTTGGTTGAAAATCTATATGTTAATGTATTTAACAGTTACCAAGGAATGAACTTGACAATGTTCTCATGCCAGTTTTTGTTCTTAAATGTTGAGAATAGGCAAAATCCACAGGCACATTAGCTGAAGATGTTGTCACAGTTCAGGGCAACTGCACCTGTATTACTTCTTCACGGTCCCTCAAGAGCACCCACTCTAGGCTCCCAGCTCCTCAGCCATCACCTTTTTTGGGTCGAGACCTGCATCTCTTCCCCTCTTGACTGGCTTTTTATAAAGGCTGCCCAGTTCCCTGCCTATATTGTGATATTCTCAGCCAGCCTCTGTGATTTGGTTTCTCTTCAGAGTTAAGAACAGCGTAATTGCCTGCATTACAGAGAGAACATATTAAAAACAACAAAATAACCAACATGCATGCTAAAAAGCATACCAGAGGTCACCCCAACTCCAACCTTGGGCTGTGGTAAGTGTCAGTCCTTTAAAACCCACAACTGGGTTTTCCCTGTGGTTTCAAGTTCATAGCTATCTCAGGTTCAGAAGCAGAACAATTATGCTTTTCTGTTATACAGCTTGGGTTTTTGATCTTGGCCTCACATAACAGGAGATCAGCAGACAATGACTATGCACTCCTCAGGGCATAGTTTCAAAAGGCTGGGTTTTTGCATAACTATAGAGGGGGAATTTGCATTCACCTCCCTCCAGATATTCCCCTGCAAAATCTCTTAACACTTTCTGTTCCAAAAGTCCATTCTTGTCTGGCACATTGGTTAATATAGTCCCTTGAGCCCCCAGGTCTCACATCTGTCATGCCTCCCCTCTCTCGAGGTTACACACAGTCCTGTCCCACAATAATAAATAAACCATTCATTTAATATAATGGACCTTAGATATACTTAAAGTGAATTCAAGAAGGTCTCCCAAGGATATGGCAGGTGATTGCCATATCTGTCAAAGATGGGATTTGCCCATCCCATGCACATCCTTAATGGCATCTTTCAGCCCGCCTGCTCTGCTGTCTCTGTCACTTCCTCCAGCCAGAGCCAGTGTTTACTCAGTCACAACTGGTGGTTGCCTTGAATTCCTCAGTATGCTCCAGAATCCTTTGCCTGAGTGACACAGGTGCTTCAGAAAAAGCAGTGCTGCACTCAATGTTCAGAGCACCAGCTGCACCTAGAAATAACAGATGGGAAGAGACCTATCAAGCCACCTATTCCAGAAATGAAAGGAGGGAGTTATTGGTGGGAATTAAACTTCATATCTGGAGAAAAGCAGTTTAGGACTAGTCTGCTGTATTAGTACTCGTCAGACACTTCCTTAGATGTGACGCCCTACGCTTCCATATAGCCTATGCCTAAGGCTGCACCTGATAATACATGAAGGCTTTCCTTCCACTTGCTAGTCCTATTTCCTCCTTGAGGAAAACTATGTACGCAGCATTGGGCAGATCAAGCCCGGTTACTCTGTCCATTTTCTTTATCTGACTCTGCCTGTTTGGCTTGGAGCCAATGTCCTGAAGCTCACAAGATGAGAACCGGCTTTCCTGTGAGATGCCCAGAATTTCCTGCTTCCAGGAAGCCAGCAGATACACAGAGAATGCTCCTGCAGTATTGTTGGCACTGTAGTTCCACTTCAAGCTGAAAAGCCGGGCCTTGCCCTTATCTGTGACAACTCATCCATTCTGAGCTAGCTCCTTTGGTTTTAGTGGCCCCCCCCAAACCCTGGAAACATGTATGACTTTTGACCTACAGCCTCCCAACTTGGAGTCTCGTGCTGTGCTTTCCAGCAACATAGTCAGAGGTGAGCTAAAACAGATCTGTGGGGCGGGGGGAGGGGGGGGAGTGAGAGAGTACAGCACTTACCATGCAGTTGGGTGTAACATACCTTGGGTGAAAGGTGGAAATTGGGAACAGCTGTTCTCTGTAGAACACTGCTCTGGGAACCTTGTGGTTGTCTAGGTAGCATCTAACTTCAGCTGCATACCCGCATCACCTTCAGGGAGGTTTGGAGCCTGTCTCCTGCGAAAGGGAGGATGTGTCAGAAACTCTGCAAGGTTCAATGCATACCTTCCCATAGGAGGATCATTATGGGCACTTGCCACACGTGCAGATTGTTTGCAGCTATACCCTGGCGCACAAAGAGTGATTTCATATTTCCATGTAGCTGGTACTCCTGTTGTTTTCTGGTTTTGTCTTTTCAAATGATGGGTCTGCCACTGTAAGAACAACAGTAATTTAAAGAAGCTGTTTGCATGGAAACTTTGTGGTAATGTTACCGTGACTTAAATTTATCTTGTTGCTCCTGTATTTTTAGATTCAGAAATCAATCTGGGCATCATGTAGCCAACATAAGAAAAAAATAGATGAATCTAGAATCTACAACCAGTTTCATATCCAGGACATGGCGGTATTTTCAGGCAACGAACCTTCAGTGAATCGGCATATTATGTTAAATCAAAAAATTGCACATACCTTCAGTAAGTGTAATAATATGAACTGTGTGCACATATTCTGAATGCATAAGGCAAAGCCTGCCTGCAGCTTGTATTTATGGTTACCTCAATATCATGTGTAAATCAGGTAGGTTCATATGTAAATGTCTAAATAGCGATTTTAGGACCGCATGGCCCAATTTCTCTAAATTTGACTCTTAAAGATTGTGTGTGTGCATGCGCCCCTCCTCCTACCCCCTCCCCTAAAAGATGCTTTGGGAAGAAGGACAAGGGCACAGTTTACAAATATTTGAAGGGCAGAAGCACCAAAATGAGAGGAGAATTATTTAGGGTGCAGAGGTATAATTAGCAGCAGTGGGATGAAACTGAAAAAAGGGGAAATGTAGGCTGAATATCAGGAAAAGCTTCCTGACAGTGAGATCTATGAGGCTGTAGATTATTTTCCCAAGGGAAGCAGCTTTAAGGCTCATGCTTTGGACACTGAATTCTAGACTAGACAAAACATGTGACCAGGTCCAGCGGAGCATGGTCCTACTTTGACAGGGAGATGGACTGGATGATCCAAGGCTTTTCCCGCTCTCTTTTCTATGCTCCTATGCCAGGAGTCTCCCTGCTTGCTGAGGGTTTGGCCTTATTTCAGGAGGGTCCTTCATGGCCACAAAAACTAGCTTTAAAAGTGACAAAGCAAGGTCAGTTGCTGTTTACTGACCTTTTACTTTTAGAACCTGGCTTTCTCTAAGAGGTGAATACATATTTCTGTATGGTAGAGCTGTACTCCTCTTTTGTGCTTGGTGGATATATTGCACCTAGTCCCATGATGTCACAGAAGATGGGCATATGGGCCTGATGCAAAGCCCAGTGGAGTCAGTGGCGGGACTTCCATTGACTTTGAAGAGCTTTGCATGAGGCTAATGGCACCTGTCAGTGGTACGGGGCGGTGGGGATACACTGTACTCACTCTATCTGGAAAACAGTGCTACAGTTAATATTCTGAGTGCTTTGGAAATGTGAGAATGCAACTCATAGTCAAGGTTGCACAGGTGCCAATTTGTGGAGCTGCCTCCATACCTAGCCTCAAAGAAGCAGAAATTGTTCATAACTTCCTCTACATTTCTAATAAAATACACTCATGCTGTTCAGATGTGCCAAGTGCACTAAATGTACAATGTCTTTCTTTTGTTGAATTTAAAACACTGACACACGAAGAGCTGGAGTAATGTAGTTCATCCACCCTTTGGGTCAGTAGTGGGCAACCTGCAGCGGCCCATCAGGGTAATCCACTAGTGGGCCGCCAGACCATTTGTTTACATTTGCACAGCTGCCCACAGCTCCCAGTGGCCGTGGTTCATCGTTCCCGGCCAGTGGGAACTGCAGGAAGTGGCATGGGCCTGGCCACCACTTCCCGCAGCTCCCGTTGGCCGGGAACAGTGAACTGCGGCCACTGGGAACTGCGGGCAAATATGTAAACGTAAACAAATGGTCTGGCGGCCCGCCAGCGGATTACCCTGATGGGCTGCAAGTTGCCTACCACTGCTTTGGATTATTTACAGACCCCTGCAGGGAGAGCACTGGCTTTTTTTTCTAGGCAGGCACAGGTAGTTCAAACTACTAATGTAAGTTACCGGTCTGAATGACAGATCATCAATTGGAGCCTTCTTCCTTGTATCTGGGGTACAACTCATTGTCTCTGCAGAAGACCTAAACTGGAATGAACTCTCACAGCTAATGAAACAGATCAATGGGTTAACTTGACCTTACTAGTAAGATGATGGGAAACTTTCAATTACTCTAATGAGGAGTGATAGTTGTAAAAAGATCAAGAATAATTGTTTTTCAGAGACTATTTTGATTTCTCTTACAAGCTGATCAAACTTTGATCACAAGTTAAATTAATTTTAAAAAGGAAGCTAGATTAATCCCACAGTAAGTGCTGGCAACCACGGTTCTTAAATTAATGAATAACAAGATGAGTCTCAAAAAGACGTTAGGTTATAATTTCTTAAAAATGTGTGTGTTTTTCAAAGCAAAGAGAGTTGGAAAGGAATTGGAAGAGAAAACCGAATAATAAAGCACACAATATAGCTTAAAATTTAGCTAGAATTATAGCCCAATAGAGTTTACATTATTATTTAATTTATTTTTAGCTATTTCGTGGTTTCTGTACAAGAAATAAACTGCTCTAGAACCGTGTGTGTCAGTGTGACAGAGACAAGAGCAGTACTGTCAGTCAGCCAGGGAAGTGGACATCTAGGGCAGTGGTTCTCCACAAAGGGTATATGTATCCCTGGGGGTACGCAGAGGTCTTCCAGGGGGTACATCAATTTGCCTGGTTTTACATCAGGCTACAAAGAAAGCACTAGTGAACTCAGTCCAACCAAAATTTCATATAGACAATGATTTGCTTATATCAGGGGTTCTCAAACTGAGAGTCAGGAGCCCTCAGGAGGTCACGAGGTTATTACATGGGGGTCGCGAGCTGTCAACCTCCACCCCAAACCCTGCTTTGCCTCTAGCATGTATAATGGGTTAAATATATGAAAAAGTGTTTTTAATTTATAAGGGGGGGTCACACTCAGAGGCTTGCTATGTGAAAGGGGTCACCAGTAAAAAAGTTTGAGAGCCACTGGCTTATACTGTTTGATGTACTATATCAGCAGTTCTCAAACCGAGGGCAAGTTCATTTTAATGGGGTCACCAGGGCCAGTGTTAGACTCTCTGGAGCCTAGATCAGAAAGCTGAAGCCTGAGCCCTGCTGCAAGGGGCTGATGCCAAAGCCCAAGTTTTTAAGTGAGGTGAAACTTGGGTTACGCAAGACAAATCAGACTGCTGAAAGGGGTACAGTAGTCTGGAAAGGATGAGAACCACTGATGTAGGGCCACAATGAAAAGTTTATGCTAATGGGAAGATGTGTGGTCTAATCTAATGGATAAATTACTGGTGTTTGAGTTGGAAAACCAGACTCTGCTGTGTGACCTTGGGCTTGCCACTTCACCTTCCCGAGCCTCAATTTTCCCTTGTGCAAATGAGGGATGATCCTTTAACTGACTTTGGAAATGCTTTGAGAGCTGTAAATGGAAAGCTCTGTAAGGAGAGCAAAATGTTATTCCAAGGAGCTGTTGGTAATAAATTTAATTTTGAAGGAACTGTAAAAATTACTGATGGTGACTTAGAGTTAAGGAAGGAGAAGTAGAGTGGAGATTTGGGCTCAAATACTATGAAAGTTAGGGGGACACCTAAAAAAAATAGTGGACATTCCCTTGAGTAAACAACTCAATTAAGTTCACCTTTGTGTACATCCTTTTTGTGTCAGATTTCTCTGATTATTCTAGAAAATCAGTTCAGTGGCACCAATGTTTATGGACACAATGACTTTTAAGCACCTATTAGAGAATATTAGTGGGAAGCCAAATCTGAACTCAGACCACAAATATTTGCACCAGCAATCTGATTCTAAGAGTTCTAGAAACTGAAGCAAGACCATGTGACCTATGTGACTAACCAACATACAACAGCTTGAATTTTAGCTGCTAAATACTTACATTGGACTGCTCCTGTCTAGAGTTAGGCAAATAATGGATTTTTTTGGTTTGTTGGCAACTGAAAAAAATCATTGTTTCAGTTTTGAGATTTTTTTGTTTTAAAAATTTTAAAGTTAAAAGAAATTTCTAAACAAAGTCATTTTGAACTGAAATGTTTTATTGTGAAAATGTCCAAACAAAAATGTTTAACTTTTTTTTAAGAATTAAAAATTTTTCTTTTTGACCAAAACAATTTGGTGAAGTAAATTCACAAAATATTATGGTGTTTGGTGAATCTGCATTTTTCACCAGAAAAAAAAGTTTGAGTTGAAAAATTTCACCTGTCTGCAGACCAAAAATTAGTTAGTGACTAATTTCAAAGTCTGAATACACTCAAGAAAATTATGAACTGTTTGAGGACAGTTTGTGATCAGGAAGAGGCTAAATTTGTTGAATAAATCATTCAGTGCATAGAGTTTCATCTCTTCTTCCCATCTGCTCTCCTGTCTCCACAGATTCACTTTGGGCCAAGCATGTGTATGAAATGTCACAGTTCTGATCCAGGTCTTACACCAACAGTATTACTTAAGAGAGAGTTGCAACAGGAATATATTCTAATCCTGATTCATCCTTCGTAGGCTGCCGTGACACCAGTGCAGTGGGTGGAAAAGAGTGTGGGAGTAGGCACAGATTGAACATGCTATACTCCATCTCTTGCCAATTGGCAGACAGTCCCTTGGGGTCCATTGCCAGCTGGTGCAACCCCCCAAAGCTACTGTAACCTGGGGTGGGACCAGGCAGAGAATCAGTGAACCGTAAGTGTGGTTCCTGACAACCCCCTTCTTCTGTTGAGCTCCAGTCCAGCAGAGAATCTGAGCCAAAGTCCATAGCAACATTTAGAAGCATGTTTAAGCTTCTCACTTTTCCTTCTGTTTCTATATATATTTTCCCCTTTGCTCTGTGGTGATGATGCTGAAGGCTGAGAACACAATACCAAACAGGTTATGGTATTATGGGCTGTGCCTTTAGGGGCTGAACTTTGATATTCACAGAGAGATTGGCAGCCATTTTTTTCAGGTAGCTTAGAATGAGGGATCTTAACCCACCATTTTTGGGAACAGACAAATAAGCCTGTTTGACTATTCCCATTTCCCTTTTGTGGCTTCTAATATGAGCCAGGCTGTCTCTAGCACATTATAAAAAGCCCCCAAACTACCATACTCAGAGCATGTAACCCCAGGAAACCATGTCCCTTAGAGTATGTCTACATTGCTAAAAGGTGTGTTCTTAACTCAAGTTAGTTAACCCAAGTTAAAATAGCAGTGAAGATGTGACAACTCAGGTTAGCAGCTTGAGTTAAAGCCTATAGTAGAGGCTGGGGTTGAACTTTAGCTGCAAAGCTGAGTTGCCATGTCTTCAATGCTATTTGCAGATGAGTTAGCTAACCTGACTTAAGAGCACACTTTTTGCAGTGTAGACATACTTTTAGGGGTGGCCCTTCCAGGGGAGGGTTGAAGTGCAGTGTAGGGGAAGATTGCATTGCTGCTCCCTTTATTTTGTGGATAAACAGATGACTAGTCTGCAAGGCTGTCAATTGGTACCTTTCACGAGCTTTAAAAAAACCAACAATAAATGGAAGGTTTAATATCTTTGATGTTCAAAGCACCCGAAGAAATAAAATAAAGATCAGTGTGTAATTGTATGCTGGTTTTTATTCCAAACAAATGAAAGTGTACTCTGACTACTAGGCTGAGTTCAACAGGAATATTTAATAGTAAGCACCTGTGTGCCTTCAGCTGACAGTATCTTGATAGTTCTGTCTAGTGCAACGACTGCATTCTAACAAAAAATAATATGGATTTTTGATGTTCTACCGCTATTTGTACTTGCAGAGAATATAAAGACAGGGGTTTTCACCTGAACTTAGTGGCTGCTAAGTGAAAACTAATTTTATCGGGGAAGTGAATGTGAAATGTTCCCATGGTTTCCCTCCCTTGTACATTTATCTCCAAGTAATCAAAGAATCATTTTCCCTCTAGACATTTTTCTGAAAAGTTTTCATATAAAACCAAACCAGCTGAAAGAAAAATTATACATTCTACATGAAGACGGTGGCGGACTTACCGATGAGCAGATTACAGCCCTAAGAAGGTAACCTTTTGGATTCAATTCTTTATGATATCTATTACCAGATTCATTTTCTGCAAATAAAAGGAAATTCAGGGAAAGTGTTTACCCAGGCATCTGATGTACCCTGACTGCTGCATTGAAAATTAGAGGAGCATGTATAAATGTCATTGTCTGCTATCCATTGTTCCCCAAAGAAACCATCAGCCACCGTGCTATTGCTAGTGCAAGCTTCAGGAAGGCAGGAGTTTGGGAAGTGACAGCAAATCAGACATAATTTTGGGTGTAGTGGTTATGTGTAGTGGAAAGTTAGTGAAATGGTAATGCATTGGGTCAGTGGGATTTCCCAGTGGCAACTAATGTAAACTCTCTCTTAGGAGTGAAAGCACTAGTTATGGGAACTCTCGTTGAAATTAAAGGAGGGTTTTCAGCAGCGTTTCTCAAACTGGGGCCGCCGCTTGTGTAGGGAAAGCCCCTGGTTTGTTTACCTGCCCTCAGGGCCGCCTAGTGAAAATTTTTTTTCGGGCCCCCCAGCAAGGGTGGACCGGCTAAACAGGGCCGACGAGGGGGGGAAGTACGTCCCTCAGCCCGCGCCACTTCCAGCAGCTCCCATTGGCCTGGAGCCGTGAACTGCGACCAGTGGGAGCCACGATCGGCCGGACCTGCGGATGGGGCAGGTAAACAAACCGGCCCGGCCCGCCAGGGACTTTCCCTACACAAGCAGCAGCCCCAGTTTGAGAAACACTGGTTTTCAGGGAGTATTTTTATCAGGAATAACTCAGATATTAAACAATCCCCATGACCCCCGATATTAAACAATGCCCTTGCCGTAGACCTACCCTGTATGTGCAACACATATGGTCCCCGGATATATACCCAGTGTTCAGACCTCAAGACACCACTCTGTATTTACACCAGTGTCTTCAGCTGATTTAAATCAGTTCAGCCCCATTGAAGTTAGAGGTGCTACACTGATTTACACTAGCTGGGGTTCCAGCCCATTAAGCAATGATATAAAATGGAAAAGGATTTTTTTCAAGATTTCAAAGTGCTCTTTTATATAGTGATGATGTTGAGGGAAGCATTAACAGATGCAGCTGCATGTAATGTTAGATTCTATAAGAGGGCAGGTATTCTGTTCTGTGCTAATGTATTGTCAGAGTCTAATAGAGTTACAAATTTCAGCAAGTTTCAGAGTAGCAGCCGTGTTAGTCTGTATAACAGGAGTACTTGTGGCACCTTAGAGACTAACAAATTTATTAGAGCAGAAGCTTTCGTGGACTACAGCCCACTTCCGAAGAAGTGCCACAAGTACTCCTGTTCTTTTTATAAATTTCAGCAAGAGTTTGAGAGCTTTTTTCTCCGTATATGAAACAGATTTCAAAATGTTACTGAATAGACAATACATATATATTTCAGAATCAAGGGCCGATTTTCAAAAGAGCTCAGTGTCCTTCAGTTCTTGTTTAGATACCTAAATGAAGGGGGCAGATTTTCAAAAGTGTTCGGTACCTAGCAGTTTCTCTTCAGAACACTGGACTCAGAACAACAGAAACTGCAGGAAAATGATCATTTCTGAGAATCTGCCCACTACATCTGGGTGCTGAAATGGGAACTTTTGAAAATTTGGCCCCAATTATTTAGGAAAACAGGAGCCTAAATACTGTACACGTTTACAATGAGTCAGGAAACTTTTTCTGAAGCATTCCTCTTCTGTGTAAAATGAACCTGTTTCAGTATATAAACATCAATGGGAAATCCAAATCCTACTATCCAAAGGAAAATGAACAAAATTTTACAGCTAAATGCAACATTAAAATGTGAAGGTCATGGCCGGTGGGCAAAATTCTGTTTTTACTCTGCTGTAAATGTGAAATAAGTTAATTGCAACCAATTGCATTAAGGGAACAGGCTGAATATTATTGGACAAACATAGGCCTTATTTTGATTCAGAAACCATTCCTTATTTCTGTGAGTGAATTCTCTATTCATATTTTGAAATCAGTAGCAAAACACAAGGATTTGCCCCCATCTCCATCGCGAGTTTGATTGTTCCAAGCAGTATTATGAGGGAGACCTTTGGGAAGTCCCATGGACCAGAATTTTCAGAAGTATACACTATTATTTTAGTGTCCAGCTTGAGACATCCGAGGCATGATTTTTCATAACTGCTGTGCACCCACAACTTCACTAGTTTCTGCAGATGCTTAGCACCTCTGAAAATCAGACCCTGGGTATCTCAAACTGGGTGCCACCAAAAGGAGATGCCAAAAATTAGTGGTCACTTTTAAAAAAAATGTTGATATTAATATCTTTGTGCCTCAATTTCCCCATTTGTAAAACAGGGATAATTCTACGTACCCACCTTTGTAAAGTGCTTTCAGATCTACAAATGAAAAGCCACTGCTTAAGTACTGCATATTATTATTATTTCCCAGGCCACATGTATGTGTTTAACTGATTACTATGATCACCAGATACTGATTACTGTAATCATTACTGTGGTCACTTATTGTTAGCTTCCCCTGCAGTTAGATTGAACTCCTGGGAAGTATCCTTACTAAATAATCCGAAACAGAACAAGTAGAATATAATACACAATACCAAAGGTGCAATATATGGAATGGTCAAACTGTCTCATATTTTTCTGGGAAAGAGAACATCTTATTTTCATTCATTATTTTTCAGATATCTGCCAACTCCAAAAGATTTAGAAATGTATCAGTCCGTCAAGGGATCTCCTTCAGAGCTGCATGTGGTTGATCAGTTTATGCTAGAGGTAAGCAAATGTAGCAGTCATTAAAAACGTGTCACGTGAGATTTCTGGGATTCCCTTTTCCAGCCTGGGATAAAACACTTCAAGAAACTGCCCTTCCTATGATATTGGCATTTATATTTCTAATCCCAGTCAGAGTCAGGATATGGAGAGGCACTCAGGAGGGAGAGCATATGGAGAAAAGTTAAGCAAATCTTATGATCCTCCCTGCTCCCACTAAAAATAAGGAGGGATTGTATTGTTTTGGGCCAGATTTCCAGAAACTTTAGACACAGAATTGTGTGTAGAAAGAGCCCATTCTTATTCCCAAGAGGTCGGTGTTATTGCTTTTAATGCCATCTGGCCCCAAATGTATGTGTATCTCTGTGCTTAATTTGCACATGCTCCTTATGTGTGCAATTGCATGACTAAATTTTTAAGGGGTAGTGTAAAATTAATACATAAGAATAGCACTATAAAAGTCTGCGCCTATGTCTGAATTGGCAAACCCATTATTAAAAGTACATGTTTGATGAACACAATATTTGCTGGATGATCATTTCACAACTGATTCAGATTCCATCTTGTTCTGTACAGATGTGTAAAATTCCTCATTTAGGCCAAAGATTGGATCTCTTGCTTACGATACGAGAACTTCCCGTGTGCATGGGTGATCTGGAGCCTGTAAGTGACATGACTTGCTTATGGTTTGCGTTTAATTCAAATCCACCAGTTACATATTAAAGCACCAGATGTCTTTGATGCAAATTTTAAAAGTCAGTGTATGTGAGGTGAGCTTTTCAATGGGAAAACAGTTCACCAGCCATAATGTTGACAGCTCATATTGTAATAATGCAGGCAGCCTGATGTATAAGATGTCATTTCACTGCATTATTCAAAAGCAATGTGCAAAAAGGTTTTGATCTATATGGCTCATGGCTTTTATAGCCAAGGGAGTCGAAACTAGTATGAAACAAAATTACAGATGGGCTAGATTTGAAATACAATATGTACTACCTGCTGGTGTGTTTAAAATACCCTTGGATAAGCCAAAACTTGAGGTCATTTATTAACACAATGCCACCTGCAGAATGCAGGACCTCAGGAATGACATGAGACACAGTTCAAACCAATCAGCACATCTGACATTTTGTGGATGTTGCCTGGAATACATTTTTAAGGCACTAGATGGGTGAATCCTTTATTTATTTATTTTTTTAAAAAAGCCACAGCAGTCTACAAAAATAGTCCCCCCCCCCCTCCAAAAAAGCCCAAACTAGAACAGCATCTATTAGTGACATTGCAGTGTTTGGGGAACTGCTATGGTAAAATACTGAAGTATTTTTTTTTAAATGCTACCTCCTCCGTCTCACCCTGGTGTTGATTGGACTGGCAGTGGGAAGGACAGCCCAGAGAAGAGTGGCAAGGGGAGAGTACATGCCTGTGATGGTTGGGTTGGGCCCCTCCTCGCATGCCTCTTCGGGTTCTCCATCTCCCATTTGTCAGCAAACAGGAGAAGTGCTCCCTTGTTAATTTAAATCCATTCCTGAGTTCCAGGGCCCCTTGCCCCTATAGCTGCAGGAATGACAGCTATTGGAACAATTTTGGTGAAGTCAAAATGTTTCACAGAGATGTATTGGTTTTGACGAGAGAGAGAGACACACACACTCAGAGCTAGGTGTGTCGCTGACTCTATAGCCTAATTCAGTGATTCTCAAACTGTGGGTCAGGAACCCAAAGTGGGTCGCGACCCTGTTTCAATGGGGTCACCGGGGCTGGTGTTAGACTTGCTGGGGTCCGGGTTGAAGCTGAAAGTTGAGCCCTACCGCCTGGGGCTGAAGCCAAAGCTTGAGCCCTAACACCGAGGGCCAAAGCCCAAGTCAAAGCCTCCCCGCAAAATGGCGGCAGGGCTCGGGCGGGCTCGGGCTTTGGTCCCCCTCCTGGGGTTGTGTAGTCATTTTTGTTGTCAGAAGGGGGTTGCGGTGCAATGAAATTTGAGAACCCCTGGCCTAGTTAGAGTACTGGCGAAAGAGGTGGGATACGCAAGTTCAAGTCCTTGCTCTTTCTGATTCAGAGTAAGCTGAGGAAAAAAACCTCCATGCTACAGCAGATGCTGGAACCTGCATCTTCCCTGTTCCGGGCCTGAGCCCTAACCACCAGGCTGGCAACACATTTTGAGCTGAAAATGGACATTTTGATAAACTTGTTTTTTGCAAAAATGTTTAAAAGATTTTGTTTTCATGCTGCATTGCAGTGAAAACAAATGGAAGTTGCCACAAAATGGAATTGTTGTCCCCCGTCAACTCTAATTAGGGTTGCCAAGTTTGGTTGCACGTATTACTGGAGGTTCCAGCAACATGACATAATCTTTAATTCCTGGGGACTCTAGGACAATCCTGGAGGGTTGGCAACCCTAGCTCTAATTAAAACCATAGTCACACTGAGCACAATTCAGAACAAGAATAGAGAGAGAACACTGGTGATACACGCATATCTGACCCTGTCTAGCTCAGTGTTACACTCCTGCCATCCCACACTGAAACCAAATTACTGTGAATAATTGGGGAATATGGTATAATGATTGCTTTGAAGTTATAATACAATCAAGGGCGATTTATTACTCACTGCACAGTATATTAGTTCCCTAGGTATCTTATTACTTGGGCTGAATAACATAGGTATGTAATGTGTAGAATTTCTACATAAAGTAGTAATGTATTATCAATATAATTTACTACAGTGCCTGACTCTGATGTACAGCCAATATTTTAACAAGGGTTTTCCTCCCTTCCCACAAACTTGGTATGCTTTGTATCTTGCACACACAAAGTGTGAGGCACTGGAGAATTTATTCACTTGTTTTTCCTATTTTTAAAAAGGATCTCTTATCCCTAACCACAGAAAGAAGGCAGCCTCACTGGGCAAACAGTGATATTAAGTTTGATTGCTGGAAATGATTAAGTTTGTTCCTGGAAAAAAAATGTCTGGCGTATTTTGATAAGATAGCACGGTGCTCAGCTGGTATACTTAGAAATAGGCAGGAGTGGGGTGAAGGATAGAGACATTCTGCTGGGCTCTTGGCTATCCATTTCCCCTGATAGTTGGTGCAATCTGGTATATTCCAATAGCAAAATATTTGCTCTTCATGGCATTTTTATGAGACGAGGGATAAATCCTTTCTGGCATGGATAATTTGGCAGAATTCAGGAAGGGCATGTCCTCATCAGAAACAGGGAAATCGTGCCAACACTCCTTTTATCTTGATGGCAGAATTTTAACAAGGGGTTCATGAAAACCTCTGGCCTGTTCTCCAAGAGAAATTAATGTAAAGACAGGCCTACAACAGCTAAAATATAGCTTGTGTACTTCAGCTAGGAACAGATAGACCTAACAAAGAGAGAGAGGTGAAGACCTCATTTTACTCACATCTTCCAGTTGAACTGAAGTCAGGCTTTTGTGTTTCAGCTAATAAACCAGAAGATCCGAGCATGCAAAGAGCTGCAAGCCAGCCAGAAATTTGTTGCTGTGTTGGAGTACATCTTAGCCATTGGGAACTACTTAAATGAAAAGGCTGGAAGAGAGATGGCTAAAGGATTTCGATTGTCTTCTTTGACCAAAGTGAATTAACACTTTTTCCTAGCATTGAAAACACTGTGTTACAGTGCATATTAACTAACATAATGTTAAACATGATTTTCCTTTAGCGTCGGCAAGCAGAGTTGGGTTTAAAAATGGGGTAACTAATTGTCATTAACCTCTGAGAGTTTATTAACAAGGCTGTAGCCTGCCTTCCCTTGATCCATAACCCCTTTAGGATCCCTTGACAAGAGAGCAGGGCCAACTCAGGGAGAACAGTGGTTTAACTAGCCAGGGAGATTAGAACGCTAGTGCAAGAGGCATTCCTTCCAGGTCCCGTTCTTGAGCAGTGGGAGCCCCATGACAGAGTGAGAGTGCATAAGACAGAGTGAGCTAACAAGGTAAGGAAAGTTTGGCTGCTGAGTGCTCAGCCACAGGAGAGGAGGCTAAGGGACTATAACCTATGTACTAGACGGGTGTCAGAAAAGCCTCCCAGAAAAGAATCACAGGAAGGAGGAAAGGGGGGAAAGGGGGAGAGAGAGAACTCCTCCCTCCCCATACATCTAACAAACATACTCTAAACTTAGGCCAATAACCCTCCCCAACAAAAAAACCTGCAAGAGTAAAAATAATGCAGACAGAAGCCCAGCAGCAGAGTGGGGGCTATCAGGTTTATTGCCCTGAATTCAGCATGTACAATTACCTTCCTCAGGGGCGGGTGGCATAGGTGAGTATACGGTACAAACTGCTCATGGCCCTCAGAGAGGCAGTACGGGCTCTTGAAGCCAGAGTGGCTGCACTGGAGGAGCTAAGGGAGACAGACGCGTACATGGAGGAGACTTTCAGGGACACAATAAAGTGTCACTACCTGCAGTCAGACAGCCTGTCAAAGTTCCACAGGATCAGTGCTATGCCCATAGCTTTGTGATAGTCTCTAGGAGGAACCCCTTCAGTGTGCCAGACCTCCAAGGGTCTGACTCTTCCTGCACAGGGGAGGCCATGCGGCCTTACCGTCCCTTTAGTCTGAACCTCTTTCGCAGCCTCCATGGTTGCATTCTCTGAAATGGCCCACATGCGGAGGCAGGAAGAGAGAGAGAACTGCAGGGTTTCAGTGCGTGGATGAGACAATGGTGCAGGGAGGAGGGTTTTAGGTTCATCAAGAACTGGGGAACCTTGAACCTTTTGGGAAAGAAGGAACCTATGCAGGAAGGATGGGCTCCACCTAAACCAAAATGCCCCAGACTGCTGGCATGTAACAGTATAAAGGTTCTAGAGGATTTTTTAAACTAAGGGCTGTGGGAAAGCTGCCAGGTGTGGCAGAGCTGTGTGGGGGCTAGGGGTGGGGGGAAGAGCACTGGTGACTGGAAACATTACGCCTGCAGAGTCCAGAAGTAGGCAGAAAAGCCTCAGAGCTGCTTGAGGAAGCACTGTGCTCACTAGTGGTACCTGCTATGCCTTTTCAAAGGCAAAGGATTCAGTCCCCCAGCACAGCTCACCAGGCTCGAGTTGGTATCTCTCCATTCTGATATATCCATTCTGGGCTGCTCAAAGCTGCTGGCCAATTTAGTGCCCAACTGGCTCCACTAGGCACATTGACCATATACAGCCATATCAATCCTATGCACTGGCCACACTTGCTCTGGGACAACCATCATTTGGCCTTTAGTTCTCAAACAATCTCTTAACTAACTTTTCTATCACATCTTTCCCTGCCTCATCAAGATTTGCCAGCAGAAAACGTTGCCACTGAGCACAGTTCCCGTCCATGCACCTGCTTCTTCACGCCACTCAGCAATAACGGAATCTGATCTGATCCCAGAACTAAGAATTGAATGCATATTCTGTAGGATGCTTTGAACCTTTTAAGAATATTATCAGATTATGCCTGGTCTGTAAATAGAAGAGAGGGTTTTTTTTAATTATTCAGATTTCTTTTCCCACAGGAGACTTTAATATGGGTGTGTATAATTTATAATGCAAGTGACAGTTCTGAGACAGTACTGTAATGCCACATCTATTATAATGAAAAATATGTTCAAAATCATTTTCTGCCACAAAGCATCTCCCCAGATTCTATTAAGGAACCTTACTGTCTACATGAACACCACATAGTGCTTTTAAATGGGACCCGGGGCAAGAGCATATTTGGAGATGCAGAATCAATTGCAGTCAATTAAGATATCTTAAGTTTTAAAAAAGAAAAATGAGACATTACAAGGGAACAAGAAAGGATCTGAGAAAATGCAAAGTTAATTTTAAGCAGAAATGTATGTGGGATGGCAGATTGAAAAGAGAAAGGTTTAATTCCATTGTGTTTTCTATTCCTGTCAAATTTATCTAGGAGCTATCAACATCCCTGCTGTTCCAATTTTTAAAAAATGTCTAATAACCTAGACTGTCAATTTATTGCTGTATTCTATTTGTAGTTATCGCTGCTGCGGGGTAAGGAGAGGATCACCTTGCTTCATGCCCTTGTGGAACAGATCTTCTTACATGAGCCTGATTTGGCTAAATTTTCTCAGGAGTTGACAGAATTTGAAGCTGTTCCTGGTGGTAAGAGGATAAAAAAAACCTTTTGCAAAAGTCCCCATCTTCACATTATGTGCATAATTTTTATTAACATTTTTTTTCCTTCCTCCAATCTCCCACTCTGTTCCTTTCCAGCTTCCATCAAAGGTCTCCGTGCTGAAGTTGATGGTATGTAAATACGTTTTCTAAATTCACAGAAAGACTTTCATACATTGTGCAGTCACTCGAAACAGGTTTTCATTGCACTTATTTTGTAGTTTGTAAAGAGGTTCAAAATATTGAGGTAAGAGGTTGCCATGGCTATATATAAACGTCATGTTATCATGTGGAATTTTAAAAAGAAATATTTGTGTGTCCATATGATTTAGAAACGATCTATCAAAATATACTGTCTGATAATAGCAAAATCCATTAAGTTTGCCTTACACTCAGATGTTAAGCGATACAGGTGCTCTATCAAAATTACTTCGAGGAGAGTCACAGAAGGCATGCAGAAAAGCAAGGGAAAACTCAATATAGTTAAGTAATGAAGTTCAAGAAGCCATTTGAACTAAACCAGTATCTTCAGTAAGTGGAAATGCACCACTAGTGAAGCCAGTAGAAAGGAGCAAAATTGGGAGATCAAGTATAAGCTAGCAATTGGGATGGTTTTGAAGGAATTTGGGGCTAGATGTAAAGGGTGACTGAATTCATCGGTGTGAGGACCATTGAAGTGAATGGGCTTTGGATTTGGCCTTTGCAGAGCAACAGAGGCACAAAAAACAAATACAAATATATTTCAATTTTATCAGAAGCAGGAGGCTTACAAATGTTTAATCTACTTTTAAAAAAGTGTGCTATGGATGAAAATTGGAACTGTTGACCAAGAAGTCCACCTTCTACGCTAGGCAAAATGACAGAAGCACTAACTATAGGAGGAGCTGGTAGTGACCCCTATATTTAGATTGCCATTTTTATGAAGGACAGAGAAACTCTATGCTTTTCTCAGAGAAGCTCTATGCTTCTGTTTGCAGCAAGCGTTTGATTGGGTGTACACCCCCTGGGCTATTGAAGTGCCTTTTTAGCTCATCCCATGAAATTTCACTCAGATTTTGCTGAGCTATAAACTATTAAAAATCACTATTTCCCTTCTGTCACTTGTGTTTCTTGGGACCATTTTGGCAGCCTGCCCAAATCACTGGCCATTGTAAGGCCAGACTCATGTTGCCATGGCCAAATCTGTAACAACAGACACTGTGTACTTGGAACTACTAGGAGCTGCCAGATTATCTGTAGTGTTGGGGGATGGGGGAAAGAGAATTGGACTGGGCTCACCCATCAACCTGGATCCATCACATGATGCATTCCCCTTCCCTCTGGGGGCACCAGATGTAGCTCCCCCAATTCCCAAGGTGGAGGGAGGAGAAAGAGAGATGGGTCAAACTCCCCACTCAACCAATCCCATACCCAGCATGCAGCCCCAGGGGCCAGTCCTACCTCCTGGGGGCACCACATAAGGCAGAAGCTCCCCCAACTCCTGGAGTAGAGGAGAAAGAGGGCTGGACTGCACTCTCAATCAGCCCTCTGGAACTCAGCATCAGAATCTAGTAGTCCACCCCACCTCTGGGATAATAGCCTTCTCTTGCTGCCATCTACTGCAGTTAGTCCTATAGCTCAAATGGTAGCAGCCAGTGCTATGGAGCTGGAGGTTCAAGGTTGTATGATTTTCTGTGAGGCATAGCAGGCCTTTACACAACTTAATGAGTGTTTGTTACTGAAGTTCTTGAAATATTTCACTTCCTCTCTGTTTTGTGATTAGTGTTAAAGAAAGAATTGGAAAATGTTATTCAGTACAGAAAGTTGGTCAAGTCCAAGACTATCAAGGCAACAACCCAAGAGTCTCAGTTCTACAAGGAACTAAAGGTAACATTTACCAGAACTTTATTTTAGACTGGAGATAGCTGATGCGTAATGTATTCTACTTGGTTAGAGCTCAATATAACCTGGTTTTCCAGCTGACGCAGGGTGTAATAGGATACAAACTGACGGTTATGTCTCTGTGATGGCTACTTACTAGGGCTGGCTGGAAACCAACATTTCTGTTCCACAAAAATTCTTGAGATTTCAGAATCTAGTTTTGTTCTGATGCAGAACAAAAATGAGACCTTGTGAAAACTTTTTGCAAAAAAACCATAGAATCATAGGATTGGAAGGGACCTCGAGAAGTCATCTAGTCCAGTCCCCTGCACTCATGGCAGGATTAAATATTAGCTAGACCATCCCTGACAGGTATTTGTCTAACCTGCTCTTAAAAATCTCCAATGATGGAGATTCCACAACCTCCTTAGGCAATTTATTCCAGTGCTTAACCACCCTGACAGTTAGGAAGTTTTTCCTAATGTCCAACCTAAACCTCCCTTGCTGCAATTTAAACCCATTGCTTCTTGTCCTATCATGAGAGAAGGAAGGGGAATGGAGGCTGCCCCAGAATAGCTGATAGGTTGGTGCCCAGGACACTCACCTGGGATGTGTGAAACCCAGATTCAAGACTCTACTTCTAATCCAGCAGGGCAGGAGTTTGACCCGGGGTCTCCCAAATTGCTGGTGAGTGTGGTAACCCCCTGACTATTGATTATGCTCACAGAGGGCTCTCTTTTCTGACTAGAAATTCCATCCTGGGCCTGAGAAACCTTCCCAAGACATTTTGGTTTTGATGAAAAGGCTCCACAGAGCTGTTACTTCCCTTCCCCATGCAGTTGGGTAGGGTATGGTGGCAGAGCCCTCCTCCTCCCTCACAATGCACATGGTGTCAGAGCTGTGAGTACACTACCCCAGGAATAGACCTGGTTAGAGTTTACTCCATCCCCAAACAGCAGGGAGACTGGCAGAGAGACTGATTTCCCACGTCACTGGCTTCTCCAGAAGCAATGCAACCACATGCTATCCCTTAGACTGGGCAGATTGAAGTGTCATCTTTTAGCCATTGATGAATACTAAGCTATTGTAATAATATACATTGTTTTAATAAGACTAATTAGAAGAGGACAGCTGTTAAGAAACATCCTCAGTTTCAAAATTTAGATTTCTGTAGCCTTATTTCCAGCAGGTAACTTGGATATAAGTACGTGCAACTTAAGCCATGCGTTTTTGATGCACTAAATCCTGTATGCACAAGTGTTAGAATGCAGCAACAGTGCATGCAGGTGCACACGCACAGTGGCTAATAAAACTCAAGCACAAATCCCCTAAAAATCAGGACCCTACAATTTTTAACTTGCATTTTTTACTTTAATTTTTTAATAGATTTAAGTCATCTCAGTGGACAAACTCCTGAGAGCTCTCAAATTCTGAAACTCTCTCATTGGCTTCATTAATCTGATATTTGTATGGAAATGCAGAAGATTGTGAGTAGGCTTATATTTTGCACATCTCACAGTCTTGGTGGCACATGGAAAATTTGACCTGCATTCTCTTTTTTGCTATCAATGAATCGTCTGACTGCTGTCGAGTATTGCTTTCATACTGCATCCTTGTAGCTACTCAACATTGTGGGTGTTTTAAAATTTATTACAGGATCTAATTCAGAAGTATGAAGGACACCTTTCCCAATTGTCAAAAAGATGTGATGAAATGAAGAAGCTCTACAATGATACACTGGTACATATTATATTAAAACATAATTGAAAGAAATCTACATTTTTAAAAAGCTGTTTTCTAAAAATGTACAAATGTCCATAAATGGAGCTCACACGTTTTAGATACACTTCCCTCAGTACATATAGATTTAGGTGTAACTCTGGTAAGAAATACCATATCCCACATTGTGTATAGATCAGTGGCAGAATGATTTGAATAAGCATACGCCATTTCTTTTTTCTGAGGGTTTATTGCCTGAGTTTCACTGGTGCTGTGTACCTCCAGCTACTGTTGATGACAAGGTGCTCACCTTCAAAATTCAAACCATTATTATATAACAAACAGGGCTCATGGTAAACAAAATGAATAAATATTTAGCACTTGCATAGACTTTTCATCTTAGACTTTAAGGTCAGAAGGGACCATTATGATCATCTAGTCTGACCTCCTGCACAATGCAGGCCTCAGAATCTCACCCACCCACTCCTGTAACAAACCTCTAACCTATGCCTGAGTTACTGAAGTCCTCAAATCATGGTTTAAAGACCTCAAGGTGCAGAGAATCCTCCAGCAAGTGACCCATGCCCCACACTGCAGAGGAAGGCGAAAAACCTCCAGGGCCTCTGCCAATCTGCCCTGGAGGAAAATTCCTTCCCGACCCCAAATATGGCGATCAGCTAAACCCTGAGCATGTGGGCAAGACTCACCAGCCAGCACCCAGGAAAGAATTCTCTGTAGTAACTCAGATCCCACCCCATCTAACATCCCATCACAGACCATTGGGCATATTTACCTGCTAATAATCAAAGATCAATTAATCCCATCATAGCATCCCCTCCATAAACTTATCAAGCTTAGTCTTGAAGTCAGATATGTCTTTTGCCCCCACTGCTCCCCTTGGAAGGCTGTTCCAGAACTTCACTCCTTAGAAACCTTCGTCTAATTTCAAGTCTAAACTTCCTAATGTTTTCAAGGTCTTTCCAAAACGTAAGTCATAACACCCACATGAAGTACATCAAGCTGTTATCCCAGTTGTCCAGGAGAGGAAACTGAGGGAGAAACTCTAAAGCTTTGTCCACAATGACATTAAAAAAAAATCTCCTGGCATCGTAGTATCACTGGCTCAGCTCCGCTGGCTGTAGCAATAGTGGTGTTATGCTGGAGGTTATTTCAGTGGCTGCCTGCCATCTTTGATCTGTAAGCTATCACAGACCTCACAAGCTGAGCATACCAGCTGCCTTTCATTTAGGTGAAAAGAGGAAGCAATTAAATGCCCTTTTCTTAGTGATAGCTGAAACAATAGAAGCCACAGTCCAAGGCACTAGACTGCATGCAAGCCCAGGACAGAGGCAGGACTGTGTGGGCCCAGAGGGTTCCCTGGGACTGATAATTTCAGGTGTGTGTGTGTGTGTGTGTGTGTGTGTGTGTGTGTGTGTGAGAGAGAGAGAGAGAGAGAGAGAGAGAGAAAAGCCAGGAGACCATGAGAGAAGCAGACAATGTGTCCTGAGAGGGAATAGAGATGGAGCTTCTTGGGCACAGGACTGGCTGGAAATCAAGCTTGGATTTCTGAACAAGGAAACTGCCTCCTGATTGTTCCTACTCTGTCAGGGAACCAACACTTTGTGTGCATTCATTTGTAAATAAACAGGCTTGCCCCAAAGAAATATCCGACTCTTACCAATTTCGCCTCCTAATGGAAACAGCCAAGTGAGTCCCTGAATATTGGCTAACCACTCAGGCCAAAGAAGCAGTGGTAGGAACACTGGTGACTACATGCTAACATTTTTACCACCATGACTGCTAGACTTGCTCCAAGCACGGTTAGAGGACAATGGTAGAAACACCTGCAGCCAACCTACAGTAGCACTCGCACCATTTGCTAACACTGATTGAGTGATAACATTAGAAGATGTGTTTGTTTTTTTTTTAAAGTGCCAGCCTAAATGAATTGCACGTGACCACAGACAGGTCAGTATTAACAGTGGGAACAATAAGATCTTGTTCCCAGTCCTGTGCTCAGAGAACCAGGCCAACACCTCTAAATCTTTTTTGTTTTTAAAAAAATGGTTGTATAAAAATAGTTAAAAGTATGTTTCTTCCTGCTGTTCAACGTGGTGGTAGGCAAAATACTACAAAATATGACGACGTCTGGGTGACCTTGGGGGACCCTGTCTGAGCATCAGCAGAAGATTAAAGAGATGTTTGACCAGGAAAATGTAATTAGTAATGTTTTACTAGCAGTAACATTATAACAGAGTACAAAGGTTCCTCGGTATCTCTTGTTTCTTTTTAAAAACAGAACAGCCTCAACATAGTGTAACAAGTCAAATGTGAACTACAAGATATACACTAAGGATCCTATCCTGAGCCTGCAGCCAAAGACTGTGTAAAAAGAAAACAGTAGAGAAGTGGGAAAAGTAGGCAAGGATCCTTATCCTCAACTCAGAACTAGGGCTTGGATCACTCATGAATAGAGCTGGTCCGAGCATTTTCAGTGAAATTGCAGCAACAGCAACTCTGAGGCTATAGCCTGGTGGTTAGGGCCAGTGGCTTGGGATGTGAAAAAGCCAGATTCAAGTCCTTGCTCTGCTTGCTTCAAAGTGATCTGGGATGGAATACTGCTCTGGATCAGGAAGAGCAAGGACTTGCACCTAGGTCTTCCAGGTCCATGCCTTACCCAGCCTAGCATGCACCGCCCTGAATTGAAAAAACCAAGTTTTGGTTGGAAAACAGACATTTTGACACAATTCTATTTTCGCAAAAACATTCAAAAGAATTTGGTTTTGTTCCAGTGCCGAAGGAAAACAAATTTTGAAACCTTACAAGTTGCCGCAAAACAGAATTGTTGTCCTGCAGCCAGTCTACTCATGAAGCTGCACCATGTCACCCAGTCCAGCTGCTGCTGGGTGTGGACTGCTGCTCTGTGGCCCCACCATCTGGATTTACACTATACACATGCACCAACAAGCCATGCTAAGGTGGAGTGTGGAATCATCCCCTATAGGACCTCTTTGTCCCCCTTTCACAGGAGACCCACAGGTTTCAAGCTATCTTGTGGACAGAAGGTGCCTCAGGATTTGGTTTTATAATTATATTTCAATATTGTGAGTTTGGCTTAACTCCCTCAAACAGAAGGAAAGGAGTGCTCTTTTCTAGAGGGTCCTATTCCGGAACATGGGTTTACAGGACAGTGTCTGAAGCAAGCAGACAACTGTGTGTGTTTCCATGAATCCTATCCTATCAACTGAACAGCAATAGTACAGGGGATACATGTTCTGGAAATATCTTGAAGGTGCCAATAGAAACTACACTGCCTATAAAATTAGACCCCCATAGGTCTATCTTTATTATTTCATTTCTACTTATGAAAGCAGTAATGACCTTAAGCACATGGCATTTCTGTAGTATTATGATAAACTGGGGATAATTGCCCATGGTGTAGCTGTGGGCTGTCAACTCCTCCCAGGTGGCTCTTCGCCCTAGGAAATGCCTCATTCATTATTGCTTAAATAACGGTACACGCCTGGTGTGTTGAGAAAGGCCTGCCAAAGACCAAAGGCTTCCAGCACCCAAGAGTTGCAGTTAGGAGCACAGTGTCAAAACTACTGAGCTGATACCAACTGATAATGTTTTGGGTGGTCCATGGTAGATGCTAGACCCATGGTTGCAAATAGGAATCTGATTATTGGAATGATAAAGTAGAGCGAGAGAGACAGGAAATTGTTAATTGGACAAGTAATATCTCCTTATTCAGATCATTCATTCTGTTTCTGTTGCAGCTTGTAATACTACTAGAATGCTATTCAGTCTTGTCTATAACTGAGAGCAACAGACCTCCCAAGATAAAGCCTTGAAGAATCACACAATGCCTTTTTAAACTTCTCTTATTATGAATCTTTTGAGCCAGTTCTCTGGATTTCTCCTGATCTGTTAGAAAAGCCATTTCTAACATTATAGGGTCTTAACTTATTTGATGACATCAAGGAACTGCCCTTGAAAATGATGACAAACCTCCTTAATTAAACCCCAGTAAATGATTTAAAGTTAAGAACCGTCATAAGCCTTAAGGCTGGAGAACTGATACGAGGGCTGCAGTTGATCTGAGCCTTGAATCCCATCCCTAGCTCTAGATTTTATAGTCTGGCTGCTTTAACTTGTTGTTTTCTAATAGATTGCACATTGTGTGGATTATTTTTAGAGATGGTCAAAATTCTTCCCCCCAAAACTGTTTTTTTTGGGGGTGGAATTTGTGTTTTTAATTAAATTAAATTCTTCTAAGGGTATGTCTACACTACCCGCCGGATCGGTGGGTAGCAATCGATCCAGTAGGGGTCGATTTATTGCGTCTAGTCTAGATGCCATAAATCGACCCCCGAGTGCTCTCCCGTCGACTCGTGTACTCTACCTCCGTGAGAGGCGCAGGCAGAGTCGATGGGGGAGTGGCAGCAGTCGACTCATCACAGTGAAGACACTGCGGTGAGTAGGTCTAAGTACGTCGCCTTCAGCTATGTTATTCACATAGTTGAAGTTGCGTAACTTAGATTGATCCCCTTCTAGCCTAGACCAGGCCTCAGAGTGTCTGCTTTCCACAGAATTTTTTTTTATTTTTTTTTCATTAGAAAACCAAATGCCTGAAAACAGAAATATTTGGGTCAAAGCAGAAATGTCCCCATTTTCTTCTATGCACCAGGATTACGCCTCCTGTGATGAACCAGGTCCAGCAGCTCCCAGGATGTGCTGCTAGAGGGGAGAAAATGATGAATTGCAGGAGATGCAGTTTGACCAGGGTGCTGGGGCTATAGAACATAATGGGAGCATGAGAAGAGCTATGTGAAGATGGTTTTTTTTAAAAGTTTGCTAGCAGCTAAAAAAAATGAAGAAAAATTTTGGTTCTGGTCTAACTGAAACTGAATTTTTTCAGAATTTCTGGTGACTCAAAATAAAAAAAAAATCAGGTTGAACTAGCTGTGTCAAACTAGTTCAAACTAGTGTTTTTGTTTTAACATAAGGAAAGGAAATTAAGGGCTAAAGAAAGAAAACAAAGGACGAGGTAATGACACCCCTGCTTCTACTCAGTACACTAGTGGTTAGGGAACTGATGTGGGAGACCCAGGTTTGAATTTGCATCTGGAGCAGGGAGTTGAACCCTTTCTCCCAGGAGAGTACCCTCACCACCAGACTGTAGGGTTTGTGTCCATCAACCTCTCTTGCTGAAGCTGTTCCATTTATTGCAAATAGTTACATATTAATTGGAGCAGGGACTGAAATCCAGTTCTGCCACCCACCCAGGTGAGTGCCCTAACCACATGGCTTTAGAGCAGTGGTGGGCAACCTGTATCCTGCAGGCCCTTGAGGGTAAGCTGATTGTGGGCTGTGAGACATTTTGCTGACATTGACGATCCGCAGGAATGGCCCCCAGCAGCTCCCAATGACCGTGGTTCGCTGTTCCTGGCCAATGGGAGTTGAGGCGGGCTGGGCCTGTGGACGGTCAATATCAGCAACATGTCTCGTGGCCCACAATCAGCTTACCCTCATGGGCCGCATGTGGCCTGTGGTCCACAGGTTGCCCACCACTGCTATAGAATCATTCTCTGCCTCATTGTCCCTCACAGTGATTATTCAAGCATTTTACACAAAGTAGAACAGTTTCAGCAAGAGTCACTGCGAATTTTGCTGTTTTTATTTGAGCTGGTTGAAGTGATTTGAATTTTGAAATTTATGATGAAATTCCATAATTTGAAAAAATAATCAATAAAACTGTAGATAAGACTTTCAGTTATTCTTCTGTTTATTTTTACCAAATCTAGAGCTAGTCAATTTTAAAAAAATGATTTTTTCAAAATTTCAAATAAAAAGGAAGATAAGATTTACTTTTTTTTCCTGATTTCTCCCCTCTTTTTATGAACAGCTCTATTTTTTGTGGGTTGACTGATTGATTTAATTAAAACATAGAATTAAAAATAGTCTTAACATTTAATGTGGTTATTGTGTAATCTGTTAAATTGCTATCCCTGGAACACAAAGTTCTACATTTAGCCAAATCATAGGTAACAGCTATATAATTTTAGCTACACTGCCCCCTCTGTATGTCTCAGTTGGGACATGAAAAAATCAGCGGGAGTGATAACTCAGTTTTTGCAGTTATTTAATCTCTTTTTTCTCAGTTGTCACTATGGTCCAGTGATCAGTTCTGATGATTTGTGGATGGACTTGGAATTTTGGTGATGTATGAATTGAAACCACAGAATAATACTAAATTGAGGGGAAGGATAATCTTGAGCTAACTGCAATGTACTGAGATGTGGGAGATCTGGATTCAGTTACCAGCTCTGCCAAAGATTCTTGTATCACCTTGGGCAAGTCATTTAATCTTTCTGGGCTTGATCCTACACCATTAATGTCAATGGAAGTTTTTAGGATGAAGTCCTTTGTTCTGTATTACCCATCTGTAAAACTGGGGTAATTATACTTCCATTCTTTGACTTGTCATGTTAGATTTTAAGCTCTTTGTGGCAGGGACCACCTGTTATTGTATGTTTGCATGATGTCTGGTGGAGACCCGGTCTCAACTGTGGCCTTTAGATGTTCCTGTAATCGTAATACCAATAATAATGAATGCATTTAATCTTGGGCACTGATCATGAAAATCTTGGATGCTGTTCAAGCTAAACTTGGATAATGTTAAATATTTAGTATTTTTTCTCTTTCAAATTCACAGGTAAAATTTGGGGAATCACCAGATCAAGACTCTCAAGAGCTATTTGGCTGGATTTCTGCATTTATTAAGGAATTCAGGAAGGTCTCTGCAGACATTGTCATAAAGTCACCAATATAATGTTAAAGGAAAAGAACTTTTTCTTAAATTTTGTGTCATGGAACTTTGTTGCCTGGGGGCTTTTGGGGGTACTTAGATGGCATATAGAAATTGTACTTGCTCTCTGAGCAGGGGTGAATTTTGCCCTGTGTGGTATAGTTAAAGTAGATACTATACACTTACAAGGTTTTAAAATTGGCCCTTCAAAATCCCAGATTATCTATGTGCATCTTCCTGGTTTTGTTTCTAACTTTCTTACCAATGCATCAATTTTGGGGGCCAAAAATATTTTATCCACTGAAATGTCTGTACACCGTGAGGGGAGAAAATCTCAGCATATTATAAATTCTCTTTTTAATACTTTTCTTTGATACCCAGTCTTTTGAGTGAATTTTATGGAGCCCTCCTGAGGAAAGAATAACTGTGTGGTGTTCTAATTTTTTATTCTTCTTACTGTAATTTTACTAAATAATGTATCATCTGCTTTGTAATGAAATGTGGACTCTTTACCCACAGAGGAAAACGTTTAGCAAAAATTCATGTTCATCTGCATCTATTACAGCCTGGCAACTAAGAATGAATAATGAGAAGAATGTAAGGCTGCATAATTTATTTTTTTTTTTTTACAAAGCAGTACAATAAAATTGTGCTTTCTTTCATGACTAATGTTGTAGATTGAGGTGACATGCTATTGGAGTGACAGAAGAGCTTAGATTTTAGTTGGGTTGGCAGGCAGGGTATAACATCAGAAAAGCAGAATGAAAACTTGTCATGAGGCATCTAAGTAATGGATCCTGGGAAAGATCATCCATGATTTTCAACATGAAAAGCACTTTGGGTGCATTAGTTGGGAAAACTATGGTTTTGAATTTGAATAATTAGCAGAAGCCCAACAATTTACAGAAGGGGAAAAAAGCCTACAACTATAAAACAAAACAAAAAAAACCCCCCAAAAATCTTTGTCTTGCATGTTGTAACCTTGAAAGGAGAAAAGTGGTACAAGCCCTTTATTGATTAGCCATTTTGTCTACTGGTGCTGAAAGCAATGTTGATTGAGAGGACTATGTTTCTCAACTTATTTTAGATCTAAAGGCCCAGTCCTGGAAGATGCTACTCACCTCTAGTGAAGTGCTGAATTTGACTTCAGCATCTAAGGCCTGGTCTACACTATGAGTTTAGGTCGAATTTAGCAGCGTTAAATTGAATTAAGCCTGGACACGTTCACATGGCTAAGTCCCTTTTTTTGGCTTAAAGGGCCCTTTAAACCGGTTTTTTTACTCCACCTCCAACGAGGGGATTAACGATAAAATCGGCCTTAGCGGGTCGGAATTGGGGTAGTGTGAATGGAATTTGACGTTATTGGCCTCCGGGAGCTATCCCACAGTGCTTCATTGTGACCACTCTGGACAGCACTCTCAACTCAGATGCACTAACTAGGTAGACAGGAAAAGCCCCGCGAACGTTTGAATTTCATTTCCTGTTTGCCCAGCATGGAGAGCACAGGTGACCACGCAGAGCTCATCAGCACAGGAAACGGTGATGGATTGCAAAAGATTGCAAAAGAGCTCCATCATGGACCGCACGGGAGGTACGGGATCTGCTCACCATATGGGGAGATGAATCAGTGCTAGCTGAACTCCGTAGCAGTAAACGAAATGGCAAAATATTAGAAAAGGTCTCCAAGGCCATGAAGGACAGAGGCCATAACAGGGATGCACAGCAGTGCCGCGTGAAAATTAAGGAGCTAAGGCAAGCCTACCACAAAGCCAGAGAGGCAAACGGAAGGTCCGGGACAGAGCCGCAAACATGCCGCTTCTATGCAGAGCTGCATGCCATGCTAGGGGGTACAGCCACCACTACCCCAACTGTGTGCTTTGACTCCTTCAATGGAGAAACACACAGGGAAGAGGGTTCGGGGTACGAGGAAGATGAGGATGAAGATAATGTAGATAGCTCACAGCACAGCAAGGAAGCGGAGAAACCGGTTTCCCCAACAGCCAGGATATGTTTATCACCCTGGACCTGGAACCAGTAACCCCTGAACTCACCCAAGGCTTGCTCCCAGACCCTGAGGGCACACAGGGAACCTCTGGTGAGTGTACCTTTGTAAATATTACACATGGTTTAAAAGCAAGCATGTTTAATGATTAATGATTAATTTGCCCTGGCAATCAGCAAGTACAGCTACCGAAAAAGTCTGTTAACGTGTATGGGGATGGAGTGGAAATCCTCCAGGGACATCTCCAGAAAGCTCTCCTTCAGGTACTCCCAAAGCCTTTGCAAAAGGTTTCTGGGGAGGGCTGCCTTATCCCATCTGCCGTGGTAGGACATTTTACCACGCCAGGCCAGTAGCACATAGTCTGGAATCATTGCATAACAAAGTATGGCAGCATATGGTCCCGGTGTTTGCTGGCATGCAGACAACATCCGTTCCTTATCGCTCTTTGTTATCCTCAGGAGAGTGATATCATTCACGGTCACCTGGTTGAAATGGGGCGATTTTATTAAGGGGACATTCAGAGGTGCCCGTTCCTGCTCTGCTGAACAGAAATGTTTCCCGCTGTTAGCCACGCGGTGGGGGGGAGGGGTGAAGATCATCCCTGAGAATTGGGTGGGGGGGGAGGGGGGTTAGTTGGGTTTGTGCTGCATGTTAACCCGGAAACTGCAGCCCCTCCTTTTACATTGCAAACCCATTTTAAATGGCCAACCCAACGGGTGCTTGGTATGGGAAATGAGGGCACTACTGTTTGAAACCATTCCCACATGTTAAGAAGGTTAAAAAAGCCAAAAGACTGTGGCTTACCATGGCTGCCTGCAAGCCGAAATCTGTTGCCTGGCACTGCGTGAGTGATCTCTCACACCAAACCGGCAGGCCCTCCATATAAGAGGAAAAATGCGACCTTGTAACGAAAGCACATGTGCTGTGTAATGTGAACAGCAAAATTTAACGTGAAAGAGTGTACCCATTGTTCTCTAAAATAAGTATTTTTTAACCACCTCTCCCTTCTCCTCCACCAGCTGCAAATGTTTCTCCTTCACAGAGGCTAGCAAAGATTAGAAGGAGAAAATGGCAGACTCGGGATGATATGTTCTCGGAGCTCCAGATGTCCTCCCAGGCTGACAGAGCACAGCAGAATGCATGGAGGCAGTCAATGTCAGACTGCAGAAAAGCACAATATGAATGAGAGGAGAGGTGGCGGGCTGAATCGAGGGATGAACAGAGCAAGTGGCGGGCTGAAGATGATAGGTGGTATCAGCTTGCAGTCAGAAGGCAAGAGTCAATGCTCTGGCTGCTGGAGCATCAAACTGATATGCTCCAGCGTATGGTTGAGCTGCAGGAAAGGCAGCAAGAGCAGAGACCGCCGCTACCGCCCCTGTGTAACCAACAGCCCTCCTCCCCAAGTTCCATAGCCTCCTCACCCAGACGCCCAAGAACACGGTGGGGGGGGGGGGGCCTCCGGCCACCCAGTCACTCCACCCCAGATGATTGCCCGAGCATCAGAAGCCTGGCCTTCAATAAAAGTTAGTTTTAAACTGCGGTGTGTCCTTTTCCTTCCCTCCTCCCCCACCCATCCCGGGCTACCTTGGCAATTGTCCCCCTAGTTGTGTGATGAATTAATAAAGAATGCATGAATGTGAAGTAACAATGACTTTATTGCCTCTGCAAGTGGTGCTCGAGGGGGGGAGGGGATGGTGGGGTGGTTTGTTTACAGGGAAGTAGAGTGAACCGGGTGGGGGGGCGGAGGGTTCATCAAGGAGAAACAAACAGAAGTTTCACATTGTAGCCTGGCCAGTCACAAAACTCGTTTTCAAAGCTTCTTTGATGCGCACCGTGCCCTGCTGTGCTCTTCTAACTGCCTTGGTGTCTGGCTGCGCATAATCAGCGGCCAGGCGATTTGCCTCAACCTCCCACCCCGCCATAAATGTCTCCCCCTTACTCTCACAGATATTGTGGAGTGCACAGCAAGCAGCAATAACAATGGGGATATTCTTTTCGCTGAGGTCTGAGCGAGTCAGTAAGCTGTGCCAGCGCGCTTTTAAACGTCCAAATGCACATTCCACCACCATTTGGCACTTGCTCAGCCTGAAGTTGAACAGGTCCTGACTACTGTCCAGGCTGCCTGTGTACGGCTTCATGAGCCATGGCATTAAGGGGTAGGCTGGGTCCCCAAGGATCACGATAGGCATTTCAATATCCCCAACGGTTACCTTCTGGTCTGGGAAGAAAGTCCCTTCCTCCAGCTTTCGAAACAGAGCAGAGTGCCTGAAGACGTGAACATCATGTACCTTTCCCGGCCATCCCACGTTGATGTTGGTGAAACATCCCTTGTGATCCACCAGGGCTAGCAGCAGCATTGAAAAATACCCCTTGCGGTTTATGTACTTGGTGGCTTGGTGCTCCAGTGATAAGATAGGGATATGGGTTCCGTCTATCGCCCCACCACAGTTTGGGAATCCCATTGCAGCAAAGCCATCCACTATGGCCTGCACATTTCCCAGAGTCACTACCCATGATATCAGCAGGTCTTTCATTTTCCTGGCAACTTGGATCACAGCAGCCCCCACAGTAGATTTGCCCACTCCAAATTGATTCCCGACTGACCGGTAGCTGTCTGGCGTTGCAAGCTTCCACAGGGCCATCGCCACTCGCTTCTCAACTGTGAGGGCTGCTCTCATCCTGGTATTCTGGCGCTTCAGGGCAGGGGAAAGCAAGTCACAAAGTTCCATGAAAGTGCCCTTACACATGCGAAAGTTTCGCAGCCACTGGGAATCGTCCCACACCTGCAACATGGTGCGGTCCCACCAGTCTGTGCTTGTTTCCCGGGCCCAGAATCGGCATTCCATGGCATGAACCTGCCCCAGTAACACCATGATTTGCACATTGCTGGGGCCTGTGCCTTGTGAGAGGTCTATGTCCATGTCAATTTCCTCATCACTCTTGTCGCCGTGCTGCAATCGCCTCCTCGGCTGGTCCTGGTTTTGCTTTGGCATGTCCTGGCTCTGCATATACTCCAGGACAATGCGTGTGGTGTTCATAGTGCTCATAATTGCCGCGGTGATCTGAGCGGGCTCCATGATCCCAGTGCTATGGCGTCTGGTCTGAAAAAAGGCACGAAACTAGTATCTGATGGATGGAGGGAGGAAAGGAGGGGTGAGTGATGACATGGCATACAGGTACAGAGAATTAAAATCAACAAAGGTGGCTGTGCATCAGGGAGAAACACAAACAACTGTCACACAGAATGCCCCCCCAAAGATTGAACTCAAAACCCTGGGTTTAGCAGGCCGTTGATTTCACAGAAGGAGGGGGAAGCAAATAAATACAGAACAAATCTATTTTTTACATCTTAAGCTGGCAGACGACGGTGCAGCATGACTGATAGCCCTCGGCATCTTCTGGGTGCTTGGCAGAAAATACTGGGCGCTTGGCAGAAAATAGCATATTATGACTGATAGCCATCATCGTCATTGGGAAGGCAGCGACTGGGGGACATACGGAGTTTCAGCCACTGCAGTACAACGACGATGGATACCAGTCGTAATACACCATCTTCTACCAAAAGGCAAGGGGCTGCTGCTGTGTAGCAATGCAGCCCCACGTCTGCCAGCCCCACGTCTGCCAGCACCCAGATCGCCGATAAAGGTTACCAGTCATACTGCACCGTCTACTGCCAAAAGGCAATTAGCTACTGCTGTGTAGCAATGCAGTACCATGCCTGCCGGCACCCAGATGACATATGGTGACAGTGAGCTGAGCTGAGCTGAGCGGGCTCCATGCTTGGCGTGGTATGTTGTCTGAACAGGTGACCCAGGTAAAAAGGCGCAAATCGATTGTCTGCCGTTGCTCTGACGGAGGAGGAGGTGCCTGACGACATGTACCCAGAACCCGCCGCGACACTGTTTTGCATCATTCAGGCATTGGGATCTCAACCCACAATTCCAATGGGCGGCGGAGACTGCGGGAACTGTGGGATAGCTACCCATAGTGCAACGCTCCGGAAGTCGACGTTAGCCTCGGTACTGTGGATGCGGTCCGCCGACTTAATGCACTTAGAGCATTTTATGTGGGGACACACACAATCGGCTGTATACAACCGATTTCTATAAAACCGGCTTCTATAAATTCAACCTAATTTCGTAGTGTAGACATACCTTAAGGCACTTACAGCCTGCAAACATACACTTGCTTAGCTTTTGGCATGTCATTTGTCCTTTTGAAGACCTATTGTCTGGGACTACTCATGCTTAAAGTTAAGAACAGGTAAAAGGATTTTCAGGAGATGGGGATTAACAGCGAAGGTTTGAAACACTCCATCCCCCGCAAGGAATAGGAACATGATCCTAGGGGAAAAAAAATCTACAAACATATGCGCTACATTTTACTCAGATCAGCATTAGGGCACTGCAGTTAGGTTGATGTTGGAGTCAGTGGGACTTAAGCATGTTGCTTAAATGCGTTGCTGAATTGGGGCTAGATCTGTTTCCTCTACATAAGGCAACCCCTTGTCATTTTTATGCATCTCCAATAATATTGTCCACAGATTCTATAATCAACAATATGCAGTTATTACAGCCACATGGTTTGCTGTGGAGCATTAAATTCCCAAATCTGAATTGTCTTCATTTATATGTGAATCAGGTAAAATAACCCTGAATACAATTGCCATTTCCATGGTATCCAGATCCCCGCGTACCTGAACAGCATCCGTGATGGTCATGATAATTTTCATGTTTTTTTTCCATTAAGTTAGCAAATAGTTTTCTTTTTGAGAGATGCTCCACCCCCCCCACCCCCGAAATAGCCGTTTTTGTTAGAAATAATAACAGCTTTCACTTGTTTTGTGGCTCAGTTGGCATGGTCTCTTCCAATTAAAAAAAATCATACTCTGTAGTCAATATCTACATCTTTGTGTGAATATCCTAGAGCATTAATTAAAAAAAAATAATATCCAAGTACTTCATTGGCAGGGTGTTCTAGCCCCCCTAGAGGGAATGAAGCTTTTTTTCCTGAGTGGAATTTGATATGAAGACATGTTTCAATTTTCTCTAACAGGCTACTACATCAGTGGCCAGGAGTTTCAGAGCTCTCCCTGATTTAACTTCAGAAATCCCTTCCTCCTCCACTGCCTTCTTTATTGACTTTGCATCTGCCGTTTTTTAATGTCTGCTGAAGTCAAAAGTATTGCAATAATTTAAGACTTACTTGTAAAGGTAAAGAACTGCCACATCCTTGCCCTCATTTGCTCTTCTGATGACATACTGATCGTGGTTAGGCATTCCTGGCTATTTTGAGCATTTCTAAGTCGTAAGGACTCCTAATCTTTCAGATCATAGAAGATGACTTCCATATGATTCTGAGAGTCCATTCCTGCCAATCCTTCTTCGTGAAAGTAGTCCTCCTTCATGTGACCCCTTTTATACAAACATGTCACCAATGGCAGGAAATGCAGACTGCTTCTTGCTAACAAAACTAGAAATGTTGCCCTGCAAATATATAGTGTCAACACAAATACGATATGGGTTATGAACGTTCTTAGATTGTTCTGAGCGTAACACCTTACTAGTCAGAAATGTATGCTAGCCTTTTAGTTTGACTTACTACAATTCAAATATAAATGCAAATTGTGGCAGAAGGGAAATTATATCAAAAAGAATCAAACCCTGGGACCTCTAAAAGAGACCATACTGTGCCCTTGCTGTAGAGCATAAAGAGGCTGGCGAGTATTCCTAGAAAATGCTTACTTCCTTATGCAAAAAGTCACGGCTGCTGATGCCTCAGCAGAACCACAAACCAACTTCAAGCTGCTCACTTAAAAAAAGAATACGTCAGCAAAAAATCCAATCCAAGCGCTGATTCTGCATCGTGCTGAGTGGCATAAATTCAAATGGTGAAATTCTGGGTGAAATCCTACCCCACTGAAGTCAATGGAAGTTTTGCCATTGACTTCAATGGGACCAAGATTGACCGTAAGTTAATTTCCTAACTGCCAGAATGCTTACCGGTAATAAGAAGCTCTATTGCCAAAAGTTCTGCTGATCACATAAATTCAAACGTCCATTCTTTCAATATTACTGGTTGCTGTATACTGTAATTAGAACCAGCCATGATACTATGAAGCTGAATAGTCTATTTCGTTCAAGGAACTTCTAACAAACAAGAAGCCTCTTCTTGGAAATCCCTTCCTCCTACTCCTGCACCTTAGCTCTTACTCACATATGTGCGGCCAATGTATGTGAAACAGTTTGCAGCACTGAGCCCGGGCAGTGTACTTTGAAAATAGTTACATTAATGTAGCTGACACTACATAAATATGCTCTAGGAACATTACTGCACCTCTTTTTGAAGGAAAATAAAATGAAATGACTGGAGTTGTACTCTGAATAACTATACTGTAATTGAAAATACCTCTGCTGCTGTTTTTCATTTATACCTTACACTTACAGGGTGAAATGCCTGCCTCTGCAGGGGTGTAAGCAGGCCTTGTGCTGGCTGCATGCCCAGGGGTGAATTTCACCCATGAATTTGATTTCAGTCAAGGACAGTCAGCAACAATTAAGTTATGAAAAACTCCCACAAGATAGTAAACCTGGTTTTACAAGCTTTTTTACAACTGGGGCAAATGAGACACACACAGACTAATGTCCAGATTTCCAAATTTGTGCATGCAATATGGGCTCTCTGTATGCGTATAGGTATATGAAAGTCTGAGACTAAGTGACTTGCTTAGGGATATACAGCTAGCAAGTAGCGGAGCTGGGAAAAGAATCTAGGAATTCTGATTTCCAATTCCAAGCATTGACTCCTCTATGATCACCCCCTATAGATGTTTGGGTTTATCGGTTAGTTCAGTTGTTTTCCATCTTTATATCACACAGTGCCTTAACACACTGCTTAAAAAACTCACTTAAAATAAAATAAAAAACACATAGGATAAAATATAAGGCCTGGCTTGACAAAGCCCTGGCTAAGATGATTTAGTTGGGTTGGTCCTGCTTTGAGCAGGGGGTTGGACTAGATAACCTCGTGAGGTTTCTTCCAACCCTAATCTTCTATGATTCTATGATTAAATATTGCAGTGTTTACTCAGGCAAAACTCTCTGTGTAGCTAATTTAAATTTTGCCTGAGAAATGACTTCAGAAAACACAAAAGTGATTTAAAATAGAAATTTGTTTGACTCTTCAATGGTTCTTCAAAGCATTAACTCCAGTCATCTAGTAACAGTCTGTCATTAATGCTGAAATTGAACTTTGTTATTTGGAGCCTTGCCATTTAAAACAACCCGACGTCTTACTTTGTTGTCAGGAATTAAGCTGATTAAGAATATTAAAAACAAACAACCCCTTTTTTATTATGGATGTCATGATCTCGCCGTACCAAAAGGACAAGAATAAACTCGGTATTAAAGTACAATTGTTATTGCATTTGATGGCGTAACCATGTAGAATCTTCAATGTGTTGAGCTAACTGCCTCTTTTCTGCCATCTTTGGACATATAACGGTCATAGAGGGCCTAATTGTGGCCACTTCAGTGCATTTGCAAAAAGGACGAGAGAGAATACCCCCGGCATACTCACACAGAAGGTAGCTGTGACTTGTCTGAAGGCCTGCAGAGAGCAAAAAGGTGGGAGGGATCTAGTGCTGTCTTCCTCTGGATGCTTGTATATGCTTTAGCCTTCCTGATTTAGAGTAGGACCAAGCATAGAAATATTATATTATCACCAGAAAGTCTGTTTCTGAATGATTTACAAGACGCGTTGAAATCATGCAAGAAACTCTGTTCTCTGAAATTTTTAAATCTTATTTAGGCCACTGGGGTTCAGATAATTCCTTAGCAGCATCAGACATGCTGGGCATGTCCTATACAAACCCTCTAAGCACCATCGGAGTTAAATAGTTAAATAGCCAAGCTGAAGTCAATGGGACGTTTTCGATTGCCTTTTAACAGAGCCAGGATTTCCTCCTGTAAATCCAATGCAGGTATCCTCAAAAACACTCACAATTTGGATTTGGTCCTCTACTCCTTTCTTTCTTGAGTAGTTTGTCTTTACTATTTGGGTATCCCCATAAAATACACCAGTAATTATTGTATCATCTGTATTTCAATAAATCTTATGACAGACGTTTTAAGAGAAGAAAAATGACAAGGGTATATCAGTAGACAAAGATGTCTATTCTCTGAATGATAGAAATTAGTGATTTTGATGGACAGTATTTGAATGAATGGAAACATTACACTACTTAATTGCTAGATGAATTTATTGTTTTCCTCCTTTCCCCTTTTAAAAGCATTTATTTTCACAGTTTAAATAACAGATATTTGTTGTACTTGACAGCTTTTTCTTTGAACTAGAAAGGTTTGCATGAAAATTACAGAATGGAAGATTTGGTAAAATTATCCAAAGGTTATGGAAAATTGCTGTTAAATTGCTATTCTTTTTTTCATCTCAGCAGGGGCTGTAGTTAAGTAATAGGGGAAGCATCCTACGCTATATATAGTTAATTTGGTAGTGTTTGAGGGACCTCTGAGATGAATCTGTCCTCCTTGAAATTCCTCCTCCAAACTCACTTCTTCAAAGCCTTTCACTGCTGTTCTCTCCAGTACAGTATGTCTCCATTAGAGTGGCTGATCGTTGTTTGTATTGTGGTGGTCTGAATTTGATTGTAAATTCTTTGCTCCAAGGACATTTACCGCTGGTCTGTTTGTAAAGTGCTACAAATACTTACAGTAGTCTATAAATAATAATGAAAAAGAGTAATAATGAAAAATGATTGGAATTTATTTATTGAGTTTATAGACTGGAATAGCAAGACATGTTAGGAACACGGTTTATCTAATGTATTGCCGATGCACTATTTAAATGCTAAAATGATTTAGGAACAAAGATAGAAAAATACCTTTTATAATCTTTTACCAAGGAAATGATATATGCACCGTACAGGGGAAAAGCAGCACACATGGCATTGTGCCTTATTCAGTGTGGTAAAATAGTGCGCAGCTGCTAAATAATATGGACGTTCCTAGCATGATCTTCTTAATATTTAATTCAATCCTCAGAATCTGTGTACCCTTTTTTTCATCCATGATGCATACTTTAACAGGGATAAATCAAAATGCTGTCTTATATTCTAATTTTAAACTGCTGCTTTCTATGAAAAAAGCAAAAATTGTAAGTGATCCACACTGCTCTTCTTGCCAAAGTCCTTATATCAGTAGAGGAATTTTGAAAGTTTGTAGGGGGAGCCTATGGATGAAAAGCTCAAATATGCATAATATTTGCCTCGGCACTAAATGAAAGGTATTCTTTTCTATTAGTATTCTGTCCTAGCGATATGCAGGGCTGCCAGTGTTGAGGCCTACCAGAGGCTAAAAAACCATGAAAAAAAAATCTCACATTGTTTTGCTTTCATAAAAAGTCATTACAATATTTGACCAGATGACTCTCACTTTCTATTTGCTACAAAGTTTCGGCTACTTCTTATTATTTATTATTTTAGTCCAAAAATGTTGCTAACATATTGGCTGAAAATGATTACTGTAAATAAGAAGATGTAAAAAAGGAGAGTGATCAGTTGTGAATACGAAAGACACCCGCTCCATAACTTACCAATTGCTAAAGCAAGTTAATATTTGCTAGAAAAAATCACTCTAACACACTACTTAGGTTGTGAGCACTTCGGGGTGGAGGCCATCTTCTTGCTCTGTATTGTACAGCACCTAGCACAACAGAATCCTAGTCCATGATGGAGCGCCTATAAATACAAATGACACATTATCATATAGTGCATTACTAGCCTCAATGCTTTAAAAAATAGATTGAGTCACAAAGTTTAAGGCCAGAAGGGACCACCAGATTATGGGCTAGTCTACACTAGAAGCACATACTTAATATGAACAACCATTTCATAGTCTATAGTTCTTGACCTTACAAATAGTGAACTATGTAAATTAGAGAGAAATTTAGCTGAAATATTTTGAATATCTCAAATTTAAATTTAAAAATATCTCAAATTATTTATGAACTTTCCACAAACAGGAAAAAATGATGAAAGTCTTCTTTCAATGATGAATGACTTCATTTATTTGTTGCATTTGTTATTTGTTGTTCACTCAGGTCTTAAAGCCAGGAGGAAATAAGTCACAAACTGCTCTCAGTTACATGAATGTAAATCCAAAATAATTCTATTGGTGTCACTATAACCAGTATAAATCTGGAGTACTTCCAGTGACACCAGTGGAGTAACTCCAGATTGACAGTGGCATACGTGATAGCAGAATTTGGCCCAAAGTATTAAGATATGTTCAGCACTCCTTGGTGTGTTTGAGGTGGTTACTGGATCTGTGAAGATAGCTGTGGTGATCTGTGGATTTATTGTATATAGTTTTCTGTAGGGTTCCATTGCTGAAGCTGATTGTGGTGTCCTGGAAGTTGATGCTGGTGTGGGAGTGTTCGAGAGAGAGAGTTTAATGGATGGGTGGTGGTTGTTGAAATTGTGGTGGAAATCTGTGAGGGAGTTTAGGTCATTTGTCCAGAGGATGAAAATATCATTGGTGTATCTCAGGTATATCATTAATTTTTCTGGTGCATTTGTCCAGAAACCCTTCTTCAATGTGGCCCATGAAGATGTTGGCATACTGAGAAGCCATCCTAGTACCCAGGGCTGTTCCTATGGTTTGGACAAAGTGTTTGTTGTTGAATGTAAAATTGTTATGGGTGAGGATGAAATGGATGAGTTTGGAGATGTGTTTGGGGCAGATATCTGAGTGTTGTTATCCATTGTCTTGTAGATATTTGAGGCAGTGATGCCATCATCATGAGTGATGTTGGCTTATAGGGAAGTAACCTGTATGGTGGCAAGGATGGTATTCTGAGGGAGGTTGTTAATATTGCAGAATTTCTGGAGGAAGTTGCTTGTGTATTTATGGACTTTTTAAAAGAACCATTAAGCTCATAATTAGTCAGTTGAATTAGTTTTGGATTCCGCCAACAAAATGTTTATCTAGCTAAGAACCACAGGGCCAGCTGTCTAAAAGACAAGTTAGTTTGTACAAGAGCCAACAGACAGATAGGGAAAAAGCCAAATCTGTCAGTAGTCTAGTTAGCTTGAGAGTCTGTCAGCCAGTAAAGCAATGAGCCATTTAGAAAAGGCGCCATCACATTGTATTTTAGAGCCACCATCTACATTCTTACATCTCCACCTTCCATTCTTATATCTATAGCCCTCTGTTCACCACCAAAAAAATCTAATTTTATATGGCTGCCCATTATCTTAAAATCAACATATTCTGATGGATAGCTAGAACAAAAGAGAGACCATTAAGCCTATAAGGTGGCTAAGTAGACAAGCAACCAGCTATGTAAAAAATGAAGTTAAAAATTCAGCAACTCCAGAAAGCTGCAGATTGATAGAAGAAAAAGTGTTATAAAGATAAAGTAAGTGTAGTTAGAAAAAGGTAAAAGGAAGTAAGGCTTCAGTTATCCAGAGATAAGCAGGATTCTTAGGACCTCTGGGAATAAATTAGCACTCAGAATACAGAGAAGAAATTTGGGGTGGATTCCTTGTCCCTGTTGTAAGCCAAAGAAAGTCATTATTCAAAGTTACATGTATTTCCCTAGTGATCTGGAATAGACTGTGTGGAGTATTGACACAAGCTATATTTAATGTAAGGTTACAAGCCAACTTGTGAGAAAGATTTTAAAGTTAAGTCTGGCATTCCATCCTTAGCTCATTCCTTTCCATCTGCGTATTGAAGCATGCCCTATCTGGCAGAGAAAAATCATTGTGCAAAGGGCTCTAAAGTACCATTGGTTTTAATTAAAGATGGGTGATGGCCTTTCTCTCTCTATATAAAAAATTTGCTTAGTCTCACTGACTTTCCATTACTGTAATATTGTTGCTATTAATTTCCTTTTTTTTAAGGGAGAAAAAACTCCCTGCTAGAGGGAGCTATGAGATTAAGCAACTCCCTGCCAGATGAAATAAGAATGACCACTAACTTTATTGCTTCAAAACTAAAAGCAAACCCCATCTTTTCAATTTAGTCTTCCCATGGCATCTCCATCAGAGATACCACATTTCATACAGTTACTAAACCCCCTCCACCCCCCCAAACCAGCAACCTACAATTACCGATAACTTTTAAGCTTGCTCCCTACCGGCTGGGCTGGAAGCAAGAGAGTATCTTTGTCTTTTGCTTCTTGTAGCAGTGATTGCAATACCATGGTGATAGGTGCTCAAATAAGCACTTTCATAGATAGGTATAGGAGGATGGATTATGCTAATAGCTGTTTGTTAACTAAATAGATCATTATGGGAATACGTTCAATGTTCTAGAATATCAAAGGCTGTGACCCAGCTAGCAGCTCTGCACAAATAGGCCCCTCGTGCTGACATGGAGTCCCTTTGCAGTCAGTAAGGCTTCGTATGAGCAGGGCCGGCTCCAGCGGCAAAAAAAAAAAAAAAAAGCCGCTTCATTCTTCGGTGGCAATTCGGCGGCAGGTCCTATCCTCCGAGAGGGACTGAGGGACCCACCGCCGAATTGCCTCTGAAGAGCCAGACATGTTGCCCCTTTCCGTTGGCTGCCCCAGGCACCTGCTTGCTGTGTTGATGCCTGGAGCCGGCCCTGAGTATGAGTGTAGGAGTCTGCTTGCATAGAACTACTTCCAGGATGAAGGTCAAAGGTAACAAAGGCCCAATTCTGAAACTTGGGAATCTAAATTAGTGTGCCCACTTCCACATTTAGATGGGCTGATTAGTTCTTAGGCACCCAAATATCTATTTTAACTGCCACCAGGAGTGCCAGATTGGTGGGTCTTGGTGCCATGAGCAAATATTTAAATAATAAAGCGTTTGCCTTGTTTTGTTGATGATATTGATATTATATCTGCTTTTGCACTGCCAAGTGCACTAGTATCAACGTTTTCTTAACCTGATTAGTATTTTTTCCTGGAGGGAAACATTAAAAAAATCAGAAAGCATCATGTTGCATTTTGACTTTTACTTCACATTACTGTTCTGCACTAGAGTTTTCTGGATGACCTCTCCACTGTTTTGCCTGGGGCCGGGGAAACGTTAGAGGTACCGTTTTCCCTTCAATTATTGAGCTTTGCTGCCATGTGGGAATTTTTTTTGGTCCTCTATTCTGCTGCTTTCTCCTCTTTCCCCTTTTTCCACCCTGCAGGTGGGATATTATTAAAAACAAGATTTTAGTTCTGTTCCAGAGCTCTTGAATTTGTCTTATTCAATAATGTTACTTGGGTCATCAATATCTCACTTTTCCTTTTATTAGCAGAGTACTTTATTGAAACCTTATTAGTGTGTTTCTATTTTTAACTGGAAATAAAACTCCTCACTGTGATTTTATCAGATTTTATAAGATAAATAATCCTGAGGTTCTTCTGTACTGGGCTGAAAACTCTGAAGGAAAACCCAGGTATTGAAGGAAGTGGTGGTTGATACTTTTTACTCTGAGTCAATATACTATCAATGATATGAAATACCACTCATAATAATGAGCTGTTACAGGGCCTGATCCAATGGCCATTGAAGTCAATAGCACATTATAACCAGAGATCTCTAAGTGCTTCATATAGCCAGGTAAGTTCTATCAGAACCATTTTACAGATGAGGAAACTGAGGGGACATGTCTAAGGTCACACGCACACAAGTTGTCAGAGCCAGGAATTGAACCCAGGGCTTTAACAGCATAGCCACTAGACCACACCACCTCCAGTGTCTGTAACAGCCCTGATGATGCCAGAGTTGTCATCTTTCAAGTGAAATATGAAACTGAAGTTAGATGTCTCACTATTTGTTCACAGAATGACAGCAACTGATAAGGGCTTTAAAGTCAATTATTAGTATTTTTCTTATTTGGAATTTACTGTGCAAATTGAGAGACAGTTTTAGCCATATTTTGTTACATTTTTGGATGATTCTTCCAGAATAGATTGTGAGCGGAAGCACTTTGTTTATGAAAAGTTTGATTTTTAAACAAGTTAGGCATATAGCTGTGCATGCGAAAAGTATATCCAATTATGTTCCTAATTTGCATTCATATTTACTACAATTAAGTAGTGAAATTAGATAACTGCACACACAAATGGCCATAATTAGTTATCTGCATGATCAGCTACTGATTTGCATGTACAATCAAGATACCTGCATGCACAAAACATGTGCACAATTAAAAAAATAATTAGACCAGTAAGGCCTACTTTTCAGCATGGGTGGAATTTCGGGGGGCATGGGAGGGCATAGCCCCCCTGCAACTATATATATATACTGTTAGTGTGGGAGGCATAATTTAAAGGTTCAGCTGCTCCCTGTACAGCTTGAGTCAGTCCTCTCCCCCACAAGCAGGCCCCCTCCCACCCTCAGGGCATGTGGTGCTGCCATGTCTGACTGGGAAGTGGTCAGCGATGAGGAGTCCCATGCCAGGAGCCAGCCAGCAGCCCCCCCCACAGGCGGAGTGGTGTCAGGTGCCAGAAGGTGAAGCAGAGCCACCGGGTGGAGGGTGAGGAGAAGAGGCTGGCCCCAAGAGGTGGCAGCTCCCAGCGCAGCTGGAGGAGGTTGGAGGGTTCATGGCCATTCCTGCTCCGAGCTGCCACACCTCGTGATCTGTGGCTATTGGGCCCCCTGGACCGGGGCTCGGCGGTGCTGCTCTGTTTCTGCCTGGACAATGCCGTGATCAGGTAATGGCTGGGCCTGGCCTCTGCCTGGCACTGGCAGCCAGGGCCCCCGGGCCCTTCCCTCATTCCTGGGCAAGGGGTGCCTGTGAGGCACCCCAGGTGCTGGGTGGGTGACTGGGGCAGGGCTGCCAGGTGATGAGCTCAAGGCACTCAGCGGGCTGCTGAGGTGAAGGGTGTCAGTGGGGGCTGGCTGTGGCAGTGGCTTGTAGCATAGCTTGTCCGGTCTCCATGGTCCCTTGACTGGCTTGGCTGTGCCAGCTGCTGTGCAGGGAGGGGGCCTGGTGGCACCATGTGACCGAGCATGGGGCAAGCTCTAAATCAGCAAGGAAAAGCATACACAGTAGTGAGGCAGCCTCACTCCCCGAGCCCCTGGAGGCTGCATGGTTTCCAGCCAGGCCTTTTGAAGCCCTGCCCCCCAGCTGGGGGCACCTGTGCATTAACCACACCATAGTACTGCTTAAATCCCCCCCGGGTCCATGTGCGAGACCTGAACAAACATTGGGGCAGGTGCCTGGCCCCACAGACCAGTGGCGACCCCATGGCAGGCCCAGCTCTGCAAGCCTTGGGTAGGCATGGAATTCGCACCCCTCCCCCCCGGATGCACTCCCCATTGGCCTGGCTGGAGCTGTCCCCCCCCAATATAGAAGGTAAATTATGTCTATGCTTTTCAGACTAACCTTAACCCAGCTTCCCTTTTTGTGCCTGCATGTCTCTATCTGATTAGGTATTTAGACATCTAAGGTGAGATATGCTAAATCTGAAAATTGTGGTTGCAAAATTGAGCCTCCAAATATTTGTGCCTGCAAGTTGGATCATATTTTATCTTCCTCACTCTCTTATTTCTCATGAGGGCTTTACTTATGTTGACCAGTACAATAAACAAGGTTTCATTTCTGTCCTCCCTTTTTCCTATTTCTGATCTCTCCACTTGAGCTGGTCAAAATTTTTTCAATTTGATTTTTTTCAATGGAAATTATTGTTGACATTGTTTTATTTTGAATGGAAAAATGAAGACATTTTCATATTTTTTTCAATATTTGGAAATATTCGATGGAATTTTCAAACTTTTCAAAATTTTGAAATTTCAGAATGTAAAAATAGTATTCTTTCTGAAAAAAATCACAACTTTTTCACTGCATTTTTGACTAGTTCTGTGTGCATCTGAACTACAACATTGTTTTTGGCATGAAGTAGATAACCTTTTCGCGGGACTGGTGAAATGATATGGAATAAAATTGTAAATTTTTTTTGCATGTGCATAATTTCACAGATTTTTTTTTTTTTTTACTGTTTTCACACAGCATTAGTATTTGGCAAAAGAATCCACTACACAGATGTTGCCATGTGGTAAGAACCTTTTAGCTGCAGACTTTCTACATAAAGAGCAATATTTTGGTATGAGTCTTCTTCATCTCTTTTTGTTCTTGTCTCTTACTGCTTCTGGCTCTTCTCAATTTGAATGTCCTATTCATCTCTGTCAGTGTCCGGTTAAGGAGAAGGTATCCACATGCAGTCTGAAAACAACACTAAGGCTTCTTTAAATCTGAGTCCTGCTTTCTGTAGTTTATGAAGAATGACATTTATTCCTGGATGGTTATTAAAGTTCAGGAGTCTAAAATCTAAGCATTTTATATGCTCATGGCTTTTCAAAGACTTTGCAAACAATCGTGGACTTAATGTCCCATTGACTTCAATACACCAGCATGTTTTCCTAAAACACTGCTCCACCGTGTTTGCCCTGAAAACACGGTTCAGCAGATGGCGAGTTTTTCAGACTTAGGAAGGTTTCTCAGCAAATCCTTTTTAAGACTCCTGAAAGGCTTCTTGCTTCTTGAACCCTTTTATTTTGTCTTTTTGTCACAAGACGGTAGCCAGCTTCTGCTTGCAAACTGAGCTGAGACAAAAAAACTGTCAGTTTCCCAACCATCCTGCTCAACACAATGGCATCAAATCTTCCACATGTGAATCAAAATCCAATCCAGGAGTCCCCTGCATTTAGGAGCCAGGAAAGATGGAACCAGACAAAATATTATTATTGAACAAGAAAGGAATGAATGCTATTGTTATTTAACAATTTGATCAAAGACTGGTGTGCTACCATAATGGTAAGTTCATAGAAATATGCTGTACCTATATTCTCAAAATAGGCCACTGTTTGCTGTTGTTAGGGAAGAAAATCTATTGTATAGTGTTCAGCTTTTAGAAGGACTGCACCTTTTTTTTAACCAATGGCCAGAATACGTAGAGGGTCCTGCAACTAGAATATCAATGGACCATTGCCATTGGCTGGAGGAAACAGCAAGGAAATATGTGCTCCAGAAAACAAACCCCATCCAGGTTTAAAACAACCTTAAAACAGGGAATCCGAGGCAATGCCACTTGCCTACTCCTCTAACATCCTATGTTCATCCTTTCAGGATACACTAAAAAGAAACACCCTTCAACTCATATGCAGTCTCTTACAAAAACGTTACCAAAAGGAGCCACTTGGTAGCGCCATCAAATAAAATCCAGGGACGTTCATCTTCAGCGATGGGAAGTCCAAACGAATAGGTTCATTTTCTAGCCAATCATTGGTCAGCGTTTGTTTTTGAGTAGGGCTGCATTCCTTCACATGCTGCGATGAAAAGGTGTGTGTGTGTGTGTGTGTGTGTGTGTGTGTGTGTGTGTGTGTGTGTGTGTGTGTACATCTATCTGCCCGGTGTAGCCGGCAGAAGTGTGCACTGCAGGATGTTCCAGTCAAAATCAAGTCATGCCATTGTGCTATAAATCCCTGACCCATTGCACATTCACAGCAGCGTTAGACCATTGTCCTGGCAGATCCCCCCTTCTCTGGAAGTTGTATTCCAGGAAGCTTTTTTTTTTTTTAGGTCAATATTTTCCCTTTCTCCCTTTGAAAGCAATAAATCAACAACAACAAAACGTTGCACGTATTCAAGGGGTGTAAAATGTTTATTGTTTTTTTTCCTAGGCTCTTGAAAGAAGTTACGTCTGGGACGACAAGTGTGTGTGTGTGTGTGTGTGTGTGTGTGTGTGACTGTAGTCTCAGGCTTTCTCTGTTCCGATAGGGGATAGCTGGGCAGGTTTATTATGACATAACTCTTCTGGGAATTGTGGCCAAGAGAGAGAGAACTCCGCTTTGCAAGCGCTCCGGCAGTGATATCAGACACCGAATCTTGGCCAGCTGTGGGGGCAAGCGCCCACCTCTGGAATCAACAGCCCAGTTCCGCCCCCAGCCTCCAGCAGGACAAGAGGGGGCGAGCAGGATCGGACAGAGGGAATCATGGCCACGGCAAATGTTTTTATTTCTTCCTGATCTCTCGCGCTTCTCTCGCTCATCAATAATTCACCTTAGGGCTTTTTTTTTTTTTTTTTTTTTTTTTTTTTAATGTGCGGGGGGGGAAGCCAATCCGGGGGGCGCTGGGAAGCGTGGATGTTTGTTTGCTTTTGTGGGGTATTTTCAGGAGATCGTTAAAGGACAAAGGGTTTTTTTTTTTTTTTTTTTTTAAAGGCAGCTGGGAAGACTTTGACTTTCCCCCCCGAATTGCTGGAAGCGTGCGTGCGAAGCTGCGGCTGGTTGTTTTCCCTGCTGCTGCTGCTGGGTTTGTGGAGAGGTGGAAGGAGAGGCTGGGGCGCTACACGCTGCCTGCCGACGGTGCTGAACATGGGCGCTTCAACCAGGGCGCTGTCCATGGTCCCTACCGTGATTCTCGCCCTGGCTCTCCCCAGCCTCCCGGTCTGGGCGCAGAACGACACGGAGCCCATCGTCCTGGAAGGGAAATGCCTGGTGGTTTGTGATTCCAACCCGGCCACCGATGCCAAGGGCTCGTCCTCCTCCCCCTTGGGGATCTCGGTGCGGGCTGCGAACTCGAAGGTCGCCTTCTCGGCCGTGAGGAGCACCAACCACGAGCCCTCGGAAATGAGCAACAAAACCCGGATCATCTACTTCGATCAGGTAAAGAACATGCTCCCCGCACTGTGTTTTTGGGGCGTGCGTGATTTGAATCGATCCAACACAAGCAGGCGAGGGGAGGAGAGGCGTTAGGGAACCCGTGTTTGCCCAAGTGTTAAGGAGACATTTCCACTTCCCCGGCCAGGGGACTTGCCATCCAGCCGGGGAGCCGGGACTAGCTCCGGCTTCGATAACGGAGCTCATCAACAGGTGTGAGCAAAGCTGCGAGCTTGTTAAAATCCAGGGTCCCCGCTGAAAGTGAGCGGCTGGAAAGTTACTCAGAGGCAGGCTTGGCCATTGCTGGGTATTTTAGAGCCGCACTTTCTGGGTCTCCAGCACTCACGGGAGTCTGGTATTTTATTCAGTTCACCCGATCGAGATCGTCTTCATTGAAATGCCAACACGGCACAGACCAGGCAGGAGAATTCTCGCTTCGCTCTGAAGTCCAGAACAGCAGCCAAGTCTAATTCGCATTGAGTCTTCAAGTACTTTAAAAAAGTTGCACGCATCTAAAGGCTCGACTAAGGGCAATTTAGACAAGCAGCAGGTTTTCAGATAGTTGAGGGGGGAACAGAGACTTTATTTACATTTTAAAAAAGCCTTCAGCTCCCATTGTTTATGTGGACACTCTTCAAATGTTATGATCCTGTGGTATTTCAGTTAAGTTTATGAAACATCGTTTCATTTAGTACTGTAAAGCCAGAAGGGAGTATTCAAGGAGACTGTGAGCTACCTTGAGGTTTGCAGCCTACCTACAGCTTCAATAACACCCCTACCAGAGTAGCTTTTTGGTCCCCTTATATCAGAATACACATGTGCAGTATAGAAGGTGGAAAGGAAAAGCAGTGCCACTAATTTATCATTTGTACGGATTACATTTAGTTAATCCTGAAAACACAGGGCACACATATAGTTTTCCAAAATACCCATCACATCTTAGTTGTATCAGTACAATATTTAAAATCATTTGTCTGAATTTTTAAATAGTTTAAAACCCTAATGTAACCGCCTCCCACATAACCTCAGTGGATGAACAGTCTTTGCAGACAAAATAAAATCATCTTTGCAAAAAATTCCTCTTAAATTAAAAATCCCCAAACCCCAAAACACTGTGGGGGTTTTGATTTAAAAGAGATCATGCTCTTCTTCTAGGACCTTTATGTCAGTTATAAATGAGAAGGGAGGTCTCTTTCACAGAAATAAATAAGTGTCTTAGGATAAATGGTAAATATAGCTGAGATAGACATAGTCATTATGTGAAGTCAACTCCACTCTGAAATTTACATTAAGTCTTGTGAGCTGCCTTACCCACTCTGTAACCAGAAAGACTAATTTCAGCCCTTGGATATTATATAAGATAGCTAATGAAGCCTAGCTAGCTACTTGGAATGATTAACTGCTTGTTAATTGATCCTACTAAATTACTCTTTTTAAGGTTCAGAGACTCTTATACTCAGCCTAGAGAAGGGCAGTCACTAGGCTTTTCTGCACTAAAGTAAAGACAAAATGTGCTTAGAATTCTTGAATTTATTCATCACATTGTCAATAATCTTTTCAGGATGCAAGAAGACCTATGGGGATGTGTAGGAGACTTGGAAATGTGCAAAGCAACCAAGAGTTAGCCCTTTTTATGTGAAAGGAAAGACAGGGAGAGGTTTAAAAGCTGTTTTCTCAGATGCAGCTGATGCACCCAAAGTTTCAACATTGTTTCATTAATTCCTGGGAATTAGTTCACAAAATTTCAAATGATTTTTTCCCTCTAAAATCCATAACTTGTAATACTACTATTTTCATCTCAGTCGTACCTATGAATACACACACACCTGCACTCCTGTTTCATCTACCAGCCTGGTGCTAGAGCAGATCCAAAATAATTGAGACTGAGAGTTATTTTCCTTACTATATCATATCAAGATACCTCACATAGGGTAATTTAGAATGCTAGAATTAAGCAAACTTCCTGGTTATTCCCACTGACTTTTGGGAAGTGTGTTTCTTTAAGAGAACTTGAAAATATGAATTAAAATAAAAGATAAATAATTCAGAAGAAAGAAGACACTTCATTATAGAAGATATTTAACATGTGAAGGTTATAGTTGTTTAATGTCTTCTCCTTGGTTACTTGCCTTTAGTCATTTAAGAAAGTCTAAGTTGTTAGAAAAGTGTTTACAGTTAGAGATAGAGCAGAAAAGAGAAATAGCAAATATTTGTAAATCCAGGGTTGTTTAAAATAGGTAGGTCAGGTATTTTGGCAACTCAATCCACCTTCAACCCAGTGTCATGAATGATGTCATTCATATATGTACTGCCTCATAGCTTGATACTTTCAGGGATGATGACATTGCCTTGACCAGTACTGATTGGCCAACGCTAATACGTTACTTCTGCAATTATTGGTGTTTTGAGTAGGTATTGTGGGACTAATGGGAAGATATGCTATCCCCCTAATTATCTAATACCTACTATACCCACAGATAGGTCTAATATTTGGAGATATCTACAGGCAGCCAAGTTGGACAGGTATTTCTATGCTAGTTGATTTTTACTAAAGTTATACTGATAAATATGACTTACAAATGAAACCAAACCATAATTTTATATTCCATATTTTAATGTCAGTGAATATAAGAATAAAAACAGAATTCTGTATGTCATGCAGTTAGATGGAGAAAAATGTGATTGGATGTCTTGCTCTTTTATATTGAATAATTGTATTAATTCCCATTATGTATTTTTATTTGTAGATCCTAGTAAATGTGGGCAATTTTTTCACATTGGAGTCTGTCTTTGTAGCACCAAGAAAAGGAATTTACAGTTTCAGTTTTCATGTAATTAAAGTCTATCAGAGTCAAACAATCCAGGTATGTTGATTTAACGTGAGAAGTGTATATGTAAATTGTTTACATTCTAGAATGAGAATAAAATGGTGACTAAACAAAATATCATTACACATGGTTCACATAAAAAGAGCATTTTTTGGTTCATTTAGAAGCCCAATGACTTTATTGTATTACGTTCCTTAATTGTACAGTATAGAGTATACATTTGAAATGAATGGATACAACAAATGTAGGGCCAGATCTTCAGCTGATGTAAATCTTCATAGCTTCATTGCTCTGTTCATTCACACCAGATGAAGATCTGGGCTAGACTGTTTAAAATAATAAATATAAAGGTCACCCATGACTAAAATACACTTTTTAATTTAACTCAATTGAGTGAATCCCTCATAACAATCTTATATAGCTAGTTAGAAACTAGGTGAAATCCATTGTAATGATCTCTAGGTTTCTGGGGACACATTCTGTCTAAATAAATCATCTTCATTATTGGTAATTTTTTCTAACATGAACCTCTAGAAACCACATGATGACATCAAGTAGCTGTTTAAAAAATGGCCTTACTGTGGGCCAGGACTATTTAACTTGATTTTACTGGGCCATTACTATAATATTATAAATCTTCAGTGATGATGGTGGTGGGGGTGGCTGTCTTAGAGGGGTTTGCTATTATTTTACTGTGTTACGTTGGAAAAACACAGAAAACTATACTTTACTTTGCAGTTCAATAGCAATGTTGAGCTCATAGTCTGACATACACACCTGCCCTGAGAACCAACCTCTAGGATCCTGAAACTCCTCCCATTAAGCCAAGAGCTTAACTCCCAAAGGGTGAAATTCACCCCATGGTCAGACTGTGGGGCTACCGTGCAGTCCCTCATCACAGAGCTGGTATGCTGGAATAGTGGCTGAAGCTTCCATTGAGACCACTGGATCCATGGAAAACATGATCTGTGGTTTCTCTTTGATCTGCCTCTTTTCTAACTCTAGTCTTCCCTGAACAGGGCCTTTTGTACTGGCCTATGTGAGAGTGGGGAGACCTTTTCTGCCACAGGTATATGATGCACAGGCACCTGTGGGTGGTTGCTCTGCATGTAGGATGCCTGTACACCCCCTGTGCAGGATTCAATGGATCAGATTGGTGCAAGAATCCTCTGCATCATAGGTGAATTTCATCCTAAAGATATGAAGTGAAACCTTGGCCTCCACTGAAGTCAATGGCAAAACTCCCATTGACATCAGTGGGGTCAGGATTTCATCCATAATCTATTTAAAGGATATATATTTAGCTCAGACTTTTGTTCTTTCTACGCTATTAAATGTGTATTTGATGGAAGATTAAATGTGTTGTAGAAACACTGTGCCATTAATCTTCTATGTGTTTAACACACCTGTTGGCAAAGGAGGAGATAAGATGTGAATTTTGTTATGGGACAATGCAATTACAGCATGGTTTCCCATGGAATTTCAGCTCATACTTTCATGTTTTTTTCACGTATATGGGCTAAAATGCTCAGAACTGTGGGTTTCAGGCCTGTAATTGAATGTGAAACACAACAGAATTATGTATTTAGGAGTAATTTCTGAAGCCAAAATTTTCAAAAGTGCCCAAAGATTTTGAGTGCCTCAATTTTTGGATGCCTAACCTGAGACTCCTTGAAACTCTTCCACTCTCTGAAAATTAGATCCCTTTGAAGTGTCTCAAACAGCACATCCCAAAGCGAAGGCACCCCAAATCACTAGTCACATTTGAAAATATCTGTTTTATCACTTTAAAATAATGTCATGATGTTTACATGGATAGGGCCTGATTCGTCTCTCACTTCTACGGGTTTAGATCAGGAATTGTTCCATTAAATCCGGTGGACATATACCAATGTAAGTATGAGTAGTACAGGTCCAAAGTTTGCATCTTTTGCATAGCTGCCTTTTTAGCTCTATTTAATTAAATACAATAGACTCTCTCAATCAGGTTGTACTGGTAAATGGCCTTTCATTCTTAAGCCAGTAATAATGCTGGCATCTAAGTCAACTGTTGAACTTCAGTAAGCCCTTCATGTTAAAAGTCCAAATAATTGGAAAAAGGTATTCTCTCCAATGGGATAGGGACCAAGCCTGCTATTTCTCCAGTACTGTGCCAAGGACACCTGTGAGATGCCCAACATGGGAGCTGGTGCACAGGGAGTAAGATAATAGCAGGGAACAGGCAGTGTTCAAACCCTTCATGCACTTTTTGCATGTATCACAGATAAGGAGGGACTGGAAGCTATTGCAGTTGTGCTAACAGACTAAACCAGCTTGAGTCTCAGACCCACACAGACTTGAGCACCACTAAATCACTTCCCACATAACTGGAATTACCATGTCCCTGAAACATCTGTTAGTGTCATTAGAGTGAAATTGGTTCCCTGGAGACGTCTGATTAAGTGGATTTCCAAGATAAGGAAATCCCAATTAAGGGCCAGATTCTGCTGCCTTACTCTACAGGTGCTCCTATTAAAATTAATGGGAGTACTCACCAGTTGGGAATACTTACTATGAACAACCATTTCACAGTCTATCCCTCTGTGACTGCATTACAGTTAAGGCTTCTAAGAAATGTTTGGTAACTAATTTTTGGCAAAAAATAAATTTCACCAATTTATTTAAAAGTTAGAAAATATTTGTGTTTTCTCCTCCATTTTCTGACCAGCTTTGTGAGTCTCTTTGCATCCAAGTGGGTTCAGAAGCCTAGGCATTTGTGCATGACAAAGGTTTGAATAGAATCATTACTGAAATACAGTGGAGTGGCTTATAAAGATGATGATTTGTTCTAGATTTTAAAACCAAATTGCAGTAAAAAACCGAAGAGCAATATATTGAGATTACAGTGGGAGTGAGGTGCCTAACCTGCTTAGGGGCTTTTGAAAAATCCCATTAGGCCCCTATCTGCATCTTTGTGTACCTAAATATTTTGAAAATCTGCCTCCTCTACTGATATGTACATGCAGTTAGATATCTAAATGACCTATGCAAAGAGAGCTAAGGTGATGCAAGTGTCTTACAGCTTCATCTTGCCAGATCATTATCCGTGGATGGGGAGCTCCTATATACCTTTAAAATATTAAAGCTTGTATATAATCATGAATGGAAAGTCCATATTACTTAGAGGAACTAGCATATTATCTGAGCCAAAGCCCATTGACAGCATCCCATTGACACCAATGAGCTTGCAATAGGCACATAAACAATAATACACTTGACAACAGCTCAAACAGTCATATTAACCTTAATTACTCATTTGAAAGGAAATAATGTATACATGCTGTACAATGGGATTTGAACCAGGCCTCACCACTCTTTAGATACTTGATATTGTCAGATGTTTCTCTGTTAACTACAACTTTTCAGTGGGTTTTTTTCTTGTAGGTTAATCTAATGCTAAATGGAAAACCAGTAATTTCTGCCTTTGCTGGGGACAAAGATGTCACTCGTGAAGCTGCAACTAATGGAGTCCTGCTCTATCTAGACAAGGAGGATAAGGTTTACCTGAAACTAGAGAAAGGTAATCTAGTTGGTGGATGGCAGTACTCTACATTTTCTGGGTTTCTGGTCTTCCCTCTGTAAAAGTCAACTTCCCTGTGACATCCATCCAGGTGTGGACTAGTCATTGCCTCTGTTATTTGAAGATCATTTTATCATCATTGGGATTGATGTTTCTTTATTGGTTTCTCATGGGTGAATATGGATTCTATTTATGGATTTTGGCCCTATCTGAACTACTACGAAGTTTCACAGAATTTTGTGTGTTTAAATACAGTATATTTGGATTAAGACTTAAAGCAGACCATAAATATCTATGCTTAATGTTACAGTCTAAAGCTGCCTGCAAGATTTATTCAGATTTCATTTACTGGACTTATTGGATTCATGGGAGAAGTGGATTTTCTTTTCTTTTTAAAAGACTGGCAACTGGGTCTATAATTTAGGAGATTTTGATTTCAGACTTCAATCAAGAGTTAGCGTGTTGCTGCCAAAGAACTGTATATTGATATATTTGGTTATACATATTTTTGTTCTTTTGGACACTATAGACATAATTTATTCAATTTTTTTGAGAAAGATTATTATTGATAAGTGATTGACTTTATTTCTCCTCTACATGTAGTGGGTTGGATGGTTCATCAATATATTTACTCCCAGTCAATGATCATAACGAAGACTCCCCTACTGAAAGCTAAGAAGTTGTTTGTTAATTGGACATGTAGTGCAGATTATAACACTAAAAAAGTGCTTATCAGGGTTAAAAGTGATCAGTCCAGCATATCTCTGCAAAACAGCTTTGCCCTGCAGGAAAGCTCACATTTGTTCTTCAACTTTAATTAACATGATTGATAATATCCACTTTATTAAAAACCGAAGGGATGCCTTCCTTAGACATAACCACTTTATTAGCTGGAGATGAGACCCCTTGTTTTTAATTATGTCTATTTTTCAAGTCTTCTGTTGTGTCAAAGGCATCATCTGTTTTTGCCTTAACTCCACAAATGTGTATATAATTATAAATCATCTGTTTAGCAAATATTCAATCCAAATAGCCGGTACCTAACTTTTTTGTCTTTTTGTACAGGTCGTATGAATTCATAGATTTATTTATTATGTTGCATTACATAATAAAAGTTAATATATTAGCTGGATTTATTTGACCATTGGGTTTTCAAACTATGACGCTCACATGCTGTCTTTGATTAGTTTTAATTATTATATGCAAAGTTAAGATTTTTGGAGTCACAGAAACTGTTCCATGAGGCGGGTAAGCTTTGCCTGGCAGAATCCTAAAGGTAGTCTGCATTAGCTAGAAATAACCTATGCATTTTACTAATAAAACAGTTAGGGTGAAATCCTGGCCCCATTGAAGTCAATGGCAAAAGTCCCACTGACTTCACCCCTAGAGTCTAATCTAAAACCCATTGAAGTCAATGGATCCTGTTGACTTCAGTGGGCTTTGAATTGAGGCTTTGATAGTGGGATTTTACCATTGTGAATTAAAAGCCAATGCAGTCACACAGAAAATCTAATGAATAAGAGAGTGTATGGTCTTCTTAGTGGAAGTGCTTATACACAGACTGTCAGTAAAGCTCCCAGTCCTGCATTCCTTGTGCACCTAAAATACCCCACTGATCTCAATGGGAATATTGAGTTTGCATGGAATGCAGCATCTGACCCAAAATGAGAGAGAATGCAGAAACTCTATGAAAATGAGAGTATTCATGAGTGTCCAGGCATTGAGGTCATGATCTAAAGCTCATTGAAGTTGAGGGAAAGAGCTCCATTGACTTAAATGGGGCTCTTCCTTAGAGTAATCTTTTGCCACCTTGTACAGAATGTCACATTTTACCTACTATCATTGACTGGCATTTCAGAAATTCCACTCATTTTGGGGCCTAATCCAAAGCCCATTAACATCCCTGATAAAACTTCCATTGTCTTTAGTGGGACAAGATTGTGCATAAATGTAAAATACTTTCGGAAGTGATGCGAACATATACACAATTCAAGAGTGTGTGTGTGTGTGTGGAGTACCACTTTTTAGGGCTGGTAAAGTGTTTCCAAATAGAACATTTTAGTACTGCAAAGTGGTAGGTAACAGGAAGATATGGCCTGGAGGTATCTAATTTACATTTGGTAAAAATATGAACATATTTGTCATTACAATTAATCAAAATATATCACCACATAAAATGAGTATATATATTCATTAAAAAGTGGGACTGCAGTGCCTAATTTGTATGGACTATGGGAAAGGTAATTTGTCTCGTTGCCACAGGAGTTTCCAGAAAGGTACATAAAAATTTGAATAAAATCTGCAAAATCTGAAAGTTCACCTTACTCATCATTATATAAATAATATAAAGGAAAACACTGCATTCAGATTTATGGAAGGAATAAGGATAAAACTGGCAGTATGCATTTAAATGTGCTGTAAAGTGAGTCTGGTGTTTAGGCCCCATCCAATACCTTATTTGAGAAGGACCCTGTATAAATATAACTGCTTTAACTTATGAACAGATGATTTCTTAAGGCTGCCTTTAGCATTCAGCAATGATACCAAAATACCTTAATATACAAATAATTCCTCTTGGCAAAGCATTTCCAACTGCATCAGTCATTAACAGTCATTTAAAATTTAATTAGGAAGTCCAAGCAGTTATTAAAATATGGAGGTATATATTGATGAGATGTTCCTGTGCTCTCTTCTCCGAGCTCCAAATAGTGCACACAAAAAACCTACTTTGACTGCTATATTCTTATTTAGAACCTGTCCAGTGTAGACCCATGTATCTTTATATGATCTATAATCTGAGGAACTCAAAGGTGGCTTCTGAACTGATGGAACAAGGGTGTATATGGGACCATTGAACATATTTCACAATTTAACAATAGCAATGAAACTTTGGAAGCATAGCCAAAGTGGCAATAAAAAATGGCCAATTGTGAAAAAACTCTTAGGACATAGCACCCTGGTACATCTTTATCAACTGGAAATAACTAAGGTCCTGGGTCTAAAAACTGGTATAGGGTAACGTTATCAAGTTTTCTTAGTATTGTCCCAGTCTTGATGGCCTTACTCAGCTCTTTCACAAAGCTCTCAGTGATATCAATGGTAGGTTTCAGAGTAGCAGCCATGTTAGTCTGTATCCGCAAAAAGAACAGGAGTACTTGTGGCATCTTAAAGACTAACACATTTATTTGAGCATAAGCTTTCGTGGGCTACAGCCCACTTCATCGGATGCATAGAATGGAACATATAGTGAGGAGATATATATACATACAGAGAACATGAAAAGGTGGGAGTTGCCCATCAATGGGAGCTTTGACTGAAAAAGGCATTCAGAATAGTGGTCTAGTCTATGAAAAGTAGAGTTTAGCATCTATTGTTTTCTTTTTTCATTCACATGAATCTTAATGTTTATATTGTGGAGAAAAAACAGATAAAGAGACAGACTGTCTCTGGTCATCTGGTATCTAAGGTCAGTATTTTTTTTAAAGCTTTGAAATATTGCATTTTAATAAAGGCAAAAATTGGTTTTGGAAGAAAATATGAATCTGTCCAATTGTGTATGATTACTGCGCTGTCTACTAAAGATTAGGGGTGAGATTCTGGCCCCCATTGAAATCAATGGCAAAACTCTCATTGGTTTCACTGAGACTGGGGTATGTCTACACTGCAAGTGGGCACTCGTGGTTGGCCCATGTCAGCTAACTTTGGCTCAGGTTAAGGGGCTGTTTAATTGCAGTGTAGACATTTTGGCTTGGGCTGTAGCCCGAGCTCTGGGACCTTCCCACCTTGCAGGGTCCTTGAGCCTGGGCTCCAGCCCAAGCCCAAATGTCTACACTGCAATTAAACAGCCCCTTAGCCTGAGCCCTGAAAATCAGAGTCAGCTAGCATGGGTCAGAAGTGGGTTTGTAACTGCAGTGTAGACATACCTTGGAATTTCACCCAGATATGCAACCAAGCTGCAATGTGTTGTAGGAATTTAGGCTTGGTATTCCCTATCTTCCCTCTCTAAACAAATATGCATTTTATAGTCAGATTGCTTATATAGAAAGGGTGAGCATGTTAGGGTCCAGGAGAGCTTTCTGGCCCATCTGTAGTAAACACTGAGAAATATGTGATTAATGTAGCTATCCCCCGGTTCCAAGCAGAGGCCACTCAACACAATCTGCTGCCCTAGACAACACTTCGGTTTGGCGCCCCCCCAAGCCACTCAAATTTGGCCCTTCCATCCCCTCCATCATGACAAAGGGGTGGGTGAGCTAAATTTGAGCAAATGGCATTGTGACATGGTGCATGGGGTCTTAGTGCCGCTCAGGTTTGGTCCAACCGCCCCTCCATTATGATGGAGGAGTGGCTGGGCTAATGCCTACATGATTTATGAGTTTAAGGATAAAAATTTCAAAGCACCTGTTATTTAAATCACTTTTGAAAATGGGATGTAGGCTCCTAAATCACTTAGGTGGATTTTTGAAAAAATTACCTATTGTCCTTTTCACAGAGAAAAATTGTTGAACTAACTTTAAGGTATAAAAAAGAAAAATGCAAACTTGATGAAAGTGTAATTCTTTGTATTCACTTCTGTATTGCTCAATGTTTTATATTCATATTGTACCCTAGCATTGTCAAAGTATTTTCCAAGTGCCAATTAACTCCCAGGAACCCCTAGAAGCTGGATAGGTAAGTGTAGATATCCTCATTTTATAGCTGGGAAATGGAGGTAGCAAAGTTTAAACAACTTGCTGAGTTAATGCATTTTGAATGAAAGGACAATGTCAGAATGAATGGTACATAGTGGTATTTCATCTTTATATCATGTATACTTCCATGTCTAGAAAGCTAAATCAGCTGAAACAGATTAGTTATAATAATACCTCCTTCTTATAGTGTGGTTTTCATCCGTAGATCTCAAAGCACTTTACAAAGGAGGCCAGTATCATTATCCCCATTTTAGAGGTGGGAAAATAGAGTTGAAGTGACTTGCCATGATCATCCAACAGACCAGCGATTGAGGCAGGAATAGAACCCAAGTCTCATAATTCCTAGTTAAGTGCTCTAGGTTATGCTGCCTCCTCAAAGACCCTATGAGTACCCAGAGAAATTAAAAATTAGTTATCAACTCTTTTCTTTCAACAATGATACATATATGGTGCAGACAGTGCTCTTTGCACACAGGATTAAGGATAGAGAAGATAAATGCAAGAAGCAGTATGTCATAATTACAACAAATAGCTGACCCATTAACATGAAATATAGTCTGCAGCAAGAAAATGAGATATGATCTACCCTCTTTATAGTGGTTTCTGTAGGCAAAATCATCAAAAGTATTTAGATGCCTAACTTACTCTGATATTAGTGGGAGTTAGGTATCTAAATATCTGTGAGGATCCGAGAGCTAATACTTTACCTTAGCAGTTCTCTCCATAGTTACTCTGCATATAGAAACACGTCTTTATAATATTCAAACTCTTTGTCTTCTAAAGACAGTATTAAACAGAAGGTGCCGTATGCATAAATGAAGATCCCCAATCACAGAATTTATGGTTTGTCACAGGCTACAACAGCATGTATTTTGCACTATTCTTGTCCAGACTGAATGAGTTCCTTTGAGAAAACATATTGACTTAGACACTGGGCTGAGAAGTTATTTATCGGTTGCTGGTTAGTATGGGGGGGAAAATATCCTTCCTACTCTAAAGCACTAAGGGAAAAGCATACAAAGAGTGGTGATAAAATCAGCCACTGTTATATAAGTGATGATGAGAATAATGGAAATCTGGCTTGAATAGTCTGTTTAGTGAAAGCTGTGATCTAAGGCGTTTGATGGAAGCAATCACTATTTTAATCTTCACAGTCTGGGGGAGGGAAAAACTGGCTGCTTTTTTTTTTTTTTAGATTCTTTCTTGTCTTTTGCCTCACGGTTCAGCTTAGCTATAAAAATATGTGATCATAAACAGAGCTAAATCTTCAGAAAATGTTCAGTTCTGAAGTGGGGGTGCAGAGTGAATCTTTTTACTTGTGTTTGATGAGGGAAATAAAAGGAGGGGGGCAAAAAGAAAAACAAGTATAAAAGCTTTATACCATGCAACTCGAGTTGACCCGCTACATTCTTGACCTATTGTCAAATTCAATAGATTGACTAGATATATAGTACTACATATGCTTAATATTTTTCTACAGTGAATGATATGATGGTTCCTACATGGCCACCATATTGTAATCAGATAACCCCAGTGGTGCTGGAAGAAAGCAGCTTTAAGAGTGTAAAGCACATTGCTGGAGCTCTGAAAATAAAAGAGCATTAACCTTTTACCAGTGTGTGTGCCTGGATTTACTCCCACAAGACACTGCAAACCCCAAATTAACATATATCCCTTTGGGGCGTCCTGCTGTGGAGGAGAGCTGAGTGTTGGAACGTTTGAGCATTGGGCTTGGGAGGACATTGCAGTGGTGAAGATATTTCAATATGGTATAAGCCTCCCTTCCTGAAATGAGGTAATCTCTGTACCCACGTGGAGACACATGGCTCCATGAAGTGTGGCCTAAATATTCAGAAAAATGATACATGCAAAAATGTACGCCTAGTTGTGCACTTTGTGCATGCAGTTACTTCAACTGCTTGTCATTATGAGAATTGATGTTCCTGCGGGTGCAAAGTTAGAAAGAATGAGTTTGCCCATCCCTTTTAGTGCATGTTTTCTCATTCTGGGTACCCCAGCAGCCTAATTGCTTTCTCCTTCCCCTCTCTCTGCCCACACATATACTGTATTATATGTTGTGTGGATTATTGATCTCAGTGGGAATTTGGAATTAAAATAGGATCAGAAGAACAAACTCTAGTGAGAAAGGTTTAAGGGACAATTGTTTTGTTTGCACAAAAATTGGTCAGTATTTGTTTTATTCCTGAAACATTGCTACATATCACCAGGAAAGTAATAAACATTACAATTACAGATTGGTTCATAATCCACATCTTGCATATTTATGAAATATTATTTATACTTCAGCAATTTACATCATGTGTTTGAGATTTTTCTATATTTTTGACCTTACTATCTAGGCACCCATTAAGTTTATGGAGTATAGAAACAGAAATGTTTGCTAATGGAGGGTTTAGCAGTGCAAAAATTTCAATACTGCGACTGTTTCTCTCTTGGGACCTGAATTTGATTCTCATATAGTTAATAAATGAAAATGAGTTTGCCCATTTCTTCCAAGACTTTACTGGTTATTGGGGCACAGAATCACAAAACCACCCCAGAAACAGGCGGAATTTTCAGTTCAGGAGGTATAACAGAAAGGCATCCATGCTTGTATTTGGCATAAAAAACTGTGGCCTTTAACTTAATCTTTTTTTGTTTATTACAAATCACCTAACATTAAACAACCAGCCCACTTTATGTATTTATCCAGGTCCCATGATCGATTCAGATTCTTCAGAATGTAAGCTTTCAATTAAGAAAACCAATCTCTATCCCTTACAGTTGTAAACATAAATCCACTTGGCTGTTGGAACTGAAATGCATAAAACATTTCACTAGTTCTTACAGGGCATTCTTAATAAGTGTTTTGTACTGCAAATCCCCTTGCTCACATGAATATTTCATACTGATATGATTAGTCCCATTGACACTCATGTGAGTAAGGACTAGGCATGAGTGAGAAGTTGCAGACTGGAAGCCTTTATTTCTTTTGATATTCCATGTCTTCCCCAGACCGTTCACTGGCTGAATATTGAATTCATATAATTTAAATGGGAAAGTCATGGGCGTCTACTTACATAAACTATAGCTTTACATGGTGTTGAGTTTAGGGTCAAGAACCATTATTTACTTCCTTTAAATACTCCAGTTCTTTGTAGCAAAGTGTACTTGATATCAACACTACATACAGACTATATGGAAAATGAAATATAGGGTGAACGAACAGTGTGATGTGTACCCTCGGGAAAGACTTCAACTCTTAGTGCCTATATTTCCCCTCCCACCTTTTATCTATCTTGTCTATTAGACTGTAAGTACTTTCAGACGGGACTGTATCTTACTAAGTGTTTATACAGTGCCCAGCACAGGGGCCAGGATTCGGGGTCTCTAGATGCTAATGTTACACAAATAAATAATAATTTCAAATGATCTCTCCACACTTTTTAGCAAAGAACAAAGGGACAAATCTCAGCAAGGGTTCACTGTTCTGGCTGTGTCCCAGTCAATGGAGCTGCGCTGATTTAGATGGAGTGAGTTTCTGGAACTAGAAGCAGAGTGCGGTAATAAGGGCTCACATTACTGGGACTTCATTATTTTTGCAGTATATACAGTCGCACAGAGCATTTTCTGCTATAATAGGAAGCATTATCTTAAATCATTTTCTCAGACATCTGGGGAGCAGGTGGGTTGAGGAGTGGAGCTGGTTTGAAATACTGACCGATAGGCTGGGTTTAGTGCAGCAATTACCGCCATGTGCATTATTATTCTATAGGCAGTTCACTTAGCTGATGTTATGTTGTTCCACAGTTGTTTGTTTTAAATATTGGAAGTGCCCACAAAACTGCTCCAGTGCTGAACATTTCATAAATAACTGGACTTTGAGGCTACTCAGAACCATGAAGGTCGGATCTTCTGTTGGCGATAGACATAAATTTAGTAACACAGAGTGGGTATTCCAGTCTTTATTGTCAGTGCCAAAGATTGTCAGCTATTGATGTGACAGAGATTTATAGTCAATGATGCAAAAGAAAACACCTTTTTAAAAACCTTATTTCACGGCTTCAGGAACACCCCCTAATTTACAGTATATTTCCTTGGGGGAAAGAAGCTCTGGTTCATTTCTAGAAAGCAAAACTGTGACCCAAATAACTAAAAGACTGGAAGAATGATTACCTAGAAAACAGGAAGATTTGTATAAGAGAAATAAACTCTATAATGGCATCATGCATTTCTGTTTTTGTGGACAAAAATAATAAAGGCTCCTGAAGAAGATAACTCCAAGATCATGTATCTTAGTTGTCTCAACTTCAATATAGCTTATGTAAGATAGTCTAGGTTTAGATTGTTGTAAAAAGTGATTCATTGGGCATGATTCAGCTGTCATGTATTTTTTGTAAAAGAATTACTTAACTGAATGAGTATGGAAGATGTTTTCCTTTAGGTCACCGAGAGATAGTTGAAGCCATATAACTTTGATTGAGTGATAATCTTAGAAACAGTGTGTGTGTTGCGATTAAGATGTCCGACTTCCCGGCCATCTGTGATCCAAGTCCCTGATTTATCCAGGTTATACTGAACACCACTCATTATCGTGCATTTGCATCTACTAGAACAACTATGTGCAAAAGGCTGTGCACTTCTAGTAGTGATGTCAGTGTCCGTTTGACTGAACCCCCCCCAGCTTTTGTAAAATGGGGTTTCTTGTAGTGATATCATTCAAGATAGCAACCCGACCTAGTTCAGAGGTTGGGTGTTTTGTTAAAAATACCCAGCCTGATATAAGGAATTTTATCATGTACATATTCTAAGAGACTCAAAGTGAGCAGAACCTGTTTACTAGGCCTGTCCAGAAAACAATTCTGGTTTACAATATTTTTTGGGCGGAGAGATTTTGAAATTTTGTTTTCATTCTGATGCTGAATGAAAAAGACACCTTTTGAAAAATGTTCATGAAAAAACATGAGAGAGTATAACCATATAATATGCAATACGGTAGAGTTTGGGTTGCTCACTTAGGATGTAGGAGACTCAGATTCAAGCCCCTGATTTGGAGCAGGGTCGTCAATCTCCGTTTCCTGAATCTAAGTGAGTCTCCTAACCACCACGCTATTGCCTGTCCTGGGCTAGGTCTCAGTCTTTCAGATTTCATCCTGGACCTGAGAAACCTTGCTGACAACATTGTAATAGAAACTTATACATTTCTATGAAACATTTAGGCTTTGATGCAATAAAGCTTCATCAAAATGTTTTTGACCAGCTCTACTATTTACTTCTAATTCTTAAGTAAACAACTCAAACAAGTATTTGTGCTCTGTTTTCTGATTATTAGATTATTAGCTTTTAGGGAAAAATAAAAAGGTCAAGAACTTTGGGAGGGCACAAGGGAGTGATCATGAATCATAAAAGGCCAGGCAATAAGTATAAGGGCATTAGAGGTTGGGTGGAGTCTTAGACAGCCTGGCTAGAATCAAGGAACCAGACAAGAGGAAAAAAGGTTAAGCTTGGCAGTGGGAATGTTAATTGATTTGTTTTTATGAGCTACAGTCTCAAGTTTTACCACACGTATTTGAATTAGGGGATAAAACTCAAGATCTTTATTTCATGAAGCACAGGTTTCTACCACTTGAGCTAAAGGAAAATTGCCATTGAGAAGTTATTTCCCCGTTGTAGGCCTGCCACTAGAGCACAGAAAATATACGTGTGTGTAAATCCAATATTCCCTCACCAGAGTGTCACAATCTTTAAGGTATTTCTCCTCAGAAAATCCCAGATCAGTGGAGAACTTAACCCAATGTGTTTAAAATAAAGTTGGGCACCGTCCTAGTATATTTTAATTACAATGGTTCCAGTGGAAGGAGGAAGAGCTGGTGCTTTCAAGTGTTATGAAGGATTGTCAATAGAAAAGTCCTCACCTTGTTGTTAGTGAAAATGAAAGCATGATGCTTAAAAAAAATCACTAACCATTTAAGCATTGGAGAGTTATGTAATTCTTGGGTCAAGCCACAGACTTCTATAAGCTTGATCTTTTTCACTATATAATAAATCTGAGTTTAAGATGTTCACAGTCATTGTTATATTTTTTTCTGCTTTCTTTTGGAAAGCTCAGCAAAAGAATTTGCTTTTCATGACCCTCCCTTAGGGCCCACACAAAGTAATAAGTCAGCATCATTTTCTAGCTGCAGTTGATAACATTTATTGCTAATTCTTTAAACCCTTCTTAAAAAAGAAAACAAGTCTGCAACCTGCCCAGAACCCCCAGGAATAATCTTTCTTTTCCTCGGTTTGGTAATTCAATTGTGACTTGTAAACTTGTGCAGTTGTAGCAAAAAAAAAGTATACAGTCAACTCTAATTTATCTTGAGGAAAGTAAAAAGTGCTTACCACTACTGGTCTAGTAAATCCAGACTGCTTTATTGAATAAATGTAGTATTTCACTCAGAAGGTTAGGGAAGAGGCGTTTTAGAATATCTTAACAATTTAGCACACTTTAAAGCTGAATAAAGATTAATTCAGTTTGAGAGAGAGATTTGAACTGATGGTATACCAACTCCAACTTAAATTAACTTGAAAAGAATAAACATTATTTATGGTATTTGGGTTCTGCAAGGCAAACAAGCCTACTGGAGGAATTCCTATGTGTATGATAATCTCTTGAGTATGAGTGGAAGAAAGTAAAGAAATGTAAAAACTCATAACTAGTTAAAATTATGGGTCAGATCTTGCAGTATCGTACACAAGTAAGCCTTGCACACGTAAGTAGGCCCAGATCCAGCAGAAACACTTTGTATATCTGTAGATCTTTGAATTTAGGAATAGTTCAGAGGTAGGCAAACTACAGCCTGCGGGCCACATCCGGCCCACGGGACCGTCCTGCCTGGCCATTGAGCTCCTGGCCGGGGAGACTATCCCCCAGCCCCTCCCCTAGTATCCCCCCTCCCTCGCAGCCTCAGCTTGCCATGCCGCCAGCGCTCTGGGTGGCGGGGCTGCGAGCTCCTGCCGGGCAGCGCAGCTGCAAGCGCAACCGGCCTGCCCCGGTGCTCTAGACTGCGCGGCGGTGTGTCTGGCTCTGGCCGGGTGGTGTGGCTGCCAGTCCTGGTGCTCTGAGTGGCATGGTAAGGGGATGAGGAGTTGGGGGGTTGGATTAGGGGCAGGGGGTCCCAGGGGCCAGTCAGGGGACAGGGAGCAGGGGGTGGTTGGATAGGAGTGGGAGTCCTGGGGGGCATGTCAAGGGACAGGGCTGTGGATAGGGGTCGGGGCAGTCAGGGGACAAGGAACAGGGAGGTTGGATAGGGGGTAGGGTCCTGGGGGGGTGTGGTCCCAGGAGGGGGTGGTCGGGGACAAGGAGCAGGAGGGTTGGATGGGTCGGGGGTGCTGAGGGGGGTTGTCAGGAGGCGGGAAGTGGGAGAGGGCAGATGGGGGTGGGGGGGCACGTTGTTTGGGGAGGCACAGCCTTCCCTACCCTGTCCTCCATACCGTTTCACAACCCCAATGTGGCCCTGAGGCCAAAAAGTTTGCCCACCCCTGGAATAGTTCCACTGACTTTAATGGGGGCTGATTTCTTGCTTTAAAGCCAGGCATGTGCTTACTTGTTTTGCTGGACTGGGGCTGTGGTGCTATAGACTGTTATTGATTTAAATGGGACTACCCCCATAAGCAAGGCCTTGCAGGACTTGGCCATAGCCTTTGAAATTAATTTGGTATTTTAATTTCAATAAGCATCATATCACTCGCTGTGGTAAATTGAGAGCATTCCTTGAAGATGAATGGCTTCTCCCAGATTGTAGGAGCCTTTGTAAGTCAGGCAGACTCCTGGCTCACTGCACACGCTTGCGTATACAGAAGAAACAGAAGAAAAACTTGTGCAAAAAGATCTGTAGAAATATTTGTACCCCAGTCCTTGCTTCTTCGAAATACATGGAGTTCCCTAGCTCATGAACTGTGTGTGGCCACGTTTAAAGGAGTTGTGCTAATTCTGAAAATGCAGCTATGTATATTCAATTGACTGGGTAATGTCATTTCACTTGCTCTACTTCTTCCACCTTGGACCAAAATTCACAACATGAGTGAGCAGGTGTGAGCACAGCAGCACGCCTCACATTTCCTTTTTAGCAATGCACTGTTCCCAACAGTGTCATGGAGTTTGAGGCCAGAAGGGACCATTCAATCATCTAGTTTGTCGCCTGTTCCAGGTCACCACTGCCACCCAGCACCCACACACTACACCCAACAATTGAAATGAGATCAAAGTAAACGAGACCCGGAGGACACTAGACAATTATGGGCCACAGGCAGTGAATAAGAGGAACGGAGGTGCACCGGTCCCCGAGGCCCCACAATGGCAGGGAAATAATTAAATGAGATATATACAGATAATCCTGGCAAGTGACCTGCACCCACATGCTGCAGAAGAAGAACCTGCCAATCAGACCTTCCCAACCCCACACAAGGTGATCAGTTAGAGCCTGAGCATGTGACCAAGAACCAGCCACTCAAGCACCTGAAATGAAGAGAGAGAATGATTGGTGCCCTGGCTCACCCCACCCAATGTCCCAGCTCCACCTGTGGCCAACGCTGATGCTTCAAAGGAAGGAGATTAAAAACCCTCTTAGAATTCACTGGGTGGGGGCAATCCCTTCCTGACCCTACTGATGACCAACTGAAACCTTTATATATGAGCATAGGCTATGTTATTCATTGTACCAGCTCCACAGCTCTGTACTGAAGGTGCACATATGGTCAGGGAGTAGGTATTCAAACCACACCTTCTTTCCAGGAAACACGATGTGCAGAATACATTCAGCCTGCTTTAATCCAAAATCTGTATGCACATTTACACTGCTTTAGCTACAATGCAATACATTTTTTGAAGTAAACGTGATCCTGTTGTAAGACAGAACTTGTCCCTTTGTGTCTGCTTTTCAACTTTAATTCTGTGCAATGGCAGCCTACCATATGTGTTAGTTGGGGGATGGTTCCCGAGGAGAGTATTGCCCTTTGGCCATTCCCTTTCCCATCTCCAGTCACTTCCCTGTTCTAGGGATTGTGAAAAGGGAGGTGTTGAAGTAGTGGAATCCCCAGCAGGAATTCTGTGAAGACAATTATTCCTTCTTCCTCTGTTCAAAGACCCACACTTAGGGAAGACCAAAAGTGGGATTATCAAAAGCACATGTCCAATTGACTTTCAGTGGGTGCTAAATCACTGAAGCGTTTCTGAAAATCCCACCACAAGCCTGTCTAGAAACTAGCCTTTAGAATATTCTCTCCAGGACTATGTCTGTGCTCGTGTGGGTGGGTTTTTTTGTTTGATTGGATGTAGCAACATCGCTAGCTCTGCATTAGATACTCCCTACACAAATGGGGAATTTCCTTAACATTAGTTCTTGCCAGATTTTCTAACATGCTCCTCACACAGAGACCTAGGGTGACCAGATGTCCCGATTTTATAGGGACAGTCCTGATTTTGGGGTCTTTTTCTTATATAGGCTCCTATTACCCCCCACACCCTGTCCCGATTTTTCATACTTGCTGTCTGGTCACCCTACAGAGACCCCGCAACCCTGCCGCAGCACCAACACATGCGCCTTCGCTGAGCTAAGCAATGTGTTGCCATGCCATAGGACACCACCACCAGATGTGCCACTCCCTAAAAGAAAATCTTACCTGCTTTATTTATGTAGTGTACTTGAGGCCAGGAATAAAAGTGTTGCTCTGACAAAGCACTGGGAAATGGACTGTTAAAGCAAAGTAACTAGTGTTTCAGAGCAAAAGTAGCATTTTACATACACTTGGTCAGAAAAAAACATGGAAAAGAAAGGATTCCTTTTAGCAGAAGGAAAGTGGGTGTTTTGACCCTCTGATTTCTTCCTGCATAAATAGTTCAAACGTGTGAACAGGTTCTAAAGAAACGAGAATCTCCCTAATTGAGACATGACAATAACAGCACTATGCTTAATGCTCTTCCCAGCTGAAACATCTCAAAACACTGTGCAGAAGGCAGAAGGAGTGATCTCTGTTTTAAAGAAGAGGAAATTGAGCCATAGAAAAGCGAATTGATTTGCCCCAAGTCACACAGTGAGTCAGTATCAGAAATGGGCACAGAATCTAGGTTGCGTGACATCTACTTCCCTGCTGCAACCATTGCCTTTATAGCTAATACTTATGAAAACATAGCTACATTGTGCACTGTGAGCTTGACTCCAGTCCCACAAAACCCAGTGTGTTGCAGGAATAAATTGACTGGCATCTACAGAACTTCACAGGTGTAAAAAAAGTAACTAAAAGCAGAACCAGGTCCGTGGTATGTTGGCCAAGTTAGTACATTCCTGGATTTGTCATATATAGCAAGAGGAACAAAGTCATCATGGCATATGTGCATGGCAGAAAACCAGAAGCCATGAACAGGCATGCAGGATGCAAGTTGGGCATTTGAATTCAACCTCCTGCAAAAAAAGATATTGGGGGCAGGGAGGGAGAGCATGCTACAGATCCTCTGGGAATGTAAAGGGGTATGGCTTTGAGGATAAGGGAAATGCATATGTTCATGAACATGATATTCACCAGAAACTGGTCCCTACATTTATGTTCCCCCATGAAGATGATGTCTTATTACATATGGAATGGGCATAGTGTTATTATAATGCAGATAAAAGCACATCTTGACACTACTTTTATAGGGTCTTATTGCCCTTTGGGGTGTGGGGAAGGGGTGGCAGGGAAGAGTATAACTGTTTTCTGCTATCCATGTAGTCCATAGGATTTAATTCTCCTTTGAACAATCAAGGTAGTGGCTGATAGAGGAATATTGGCAGTGAATGAGTTACAAAATATCCTGTACTTCAGTATATTAAGGATGTTTTGTCAAAATGCATACTGGCACTTGGAATATACAACTTCCCGTTGGCATTCTATTTGATGTGGTCTCCACGAATTGAGGTTAGTGGCTGGTATTTAGCTTTGAAATATTTAGGAGCTGGATTATTCATGTATTTATGCATCTTGGTGACTAGATGCTAATTCTTTCCTACCAGATAAGGAGAACCAGTTTAGCTTTCTAAATGCAATGCTAGATGCTGTTATAGAACGGCTGTTTGCAATGATGCCAAGAACTGTTCTGTAAAATAATAATTAATTTACGGTATGTTGTGAGGAGTTGCTAGAGCATTGGCCTCAATGTATTATAATGAACAAAATATAGTTAGAGTAGTACAATAGAGACAATTAAGGATGACTTTTCATTTAGGTCAGGCTATTACATTTATAGAAACAAATTTCAGCAGATCTTTCTCCTGCAACATGGCCTTTATCTGACACAGCCCGACTTTCCTTTCGCTTCCCCATTGTAAATAAGGAATAATTCAAGTAAAGTCGATGGGCTCAATCCAAAGTGCCCAGTATTCACTGAATGCAGCTGAGGGAGGGAGAAAAGAAAGGAGCTTCTACCTCGTATCTCGCCATCAATGAGAGGTGTTGTGATCAGACCAGTGTGGATGAGAGACCGTGCTGGGAAGGGAATGAGAAGGCAAAAGCACATGCTTGATGAGGCAGGACCTGGCCTATCCTCCTTCTTGGGTCTTCTACCGCCTTCGGTTGGGCTGGGGGGGAGCAGATGGGCTGATTGGTTCTCTCCCTTGCCCTCCTTCCCCCCTAGTCTATTTAAACTTTGCCCCAGCTTTTCAAAAGCCTCTTACCCACTTTAGGTGCCCTGCCCACTCTCTCCTTCATTGTAGTGTAGGAGCTATGTTTTTCTGATTGATCACCTGTTTGGGATTAGCATCATGGAGGCACAGTCAGGTTGAATGGAATTGGATATGAAAGTGTAATATATATATTAGGAACAGTAAGACTGTTTAGCTTGTCATAACCTGCAGCCAGTGTCCAGTGGAGAAAAAGACTAAAAGGGTCAACTCCCACAGTTAAAAGAGATCTGGGATTTTGTTGGTGGACTTTGTGTCTATAGGAGAAAGTGAGACCTGAAATCTTTATGGACTGAGATCTCCCCAAAGGGGTGAGGACTCAGAAATGATCTGAGTCCTAGGGATAGGCCAGGGAGGACCTAACTTGAGTTATTCCTCACATTGGTCGTGTGTGTGTGTGTGTGTGTGTGTATGAGCATATAGTGCCCTTCTTCAGTGTTAAATTAATAAAATTGTGGTCTGCTACTTAAATCCATCCCGCTGTCTGTTCATTCACCTGTGTGTCCAGATCAAAGCATCAGTGTCATTTGTGGAATTTGGCATGGGAGGTTTGGATTATTATTCAGATTTTAGAAATTCTGTGATCATTAGTGTATTCTTATTATTTTATGATATGAAAAATCAAGACCAGAGTGAGACATCTTGAGTAATTTTAATTTATGACCTAAACCAGACTTTGAATCCAAATCTCCACTGTGTAACAGTGGTAGTAATAATAATAATACTTAACCATTTCTATATTGCTTTATGTATTCAACAGAAGTGTAAAAATGTTAAGTCCCACAGCAGCCCTATGAGACAGGTAAGTATTATGCTTCTTCTGGAAGTTGGAGAAATTGAGGAACAGAGGTTAAACGCCTCACCTAAGGTCACAGAATGATTCAGTATCAAAGCCAGGATTAGGCTGGAGAAATTCCTAGCTCCCAGTCTTGCTGTCTTTCCACTATCTTTATAAAAATATGAGAGCCTTCTACCGTAGAGTTATGCATATTTTACCCTCATCCTATTCTCATTATTTTGGTGCCATCGGCTATAGAAATGCCAATAAATAAATATATTTGAATGCATTCTGTATATACTGAGGTCCTGAGATTATATACTTTAGAATCAGTGTGCAATATTCTACTTCACTACAAAAGCATCCCCGTCAGCACAATGCTGAATAACTGTTGGCTTCAAAAACCGGCAGTGTGAGGGGGACTATGGAAAACCAACAGTTGCTTAGTTGGGACTACAATAAGGAGGTGGTCTCAGCATCACCTTGGTTACTGAATTTGCAGACCTCAGGGTTTTTGTGTATCAGAGGAGCTGGACTGGCTGATCATGCTGAGTTACAGGGCTGAGCGCTGAAATAAAGACAAATAAATGTATGAATAAGGGAAAATGTGCCTTTGCTAACCTTTTTCTGCAGTGACCTAGAGATGCACTAACAAGAAACCTTATGCTTTATTATAATAGTCTGTCCAGAACAGATCCACTCAAAAGATGATCTAAATGACATGCAGATTCTTAAAATACAATATTCTCTCTCAAAATAGAAAACTTCCACTTGAAAGCATTCTGTGTTACAGTGATGAGAGAAAGAATTTTGAATTTCCCATTTCAGGTGATGGAAGAGTTGGATTCAATTCACAGTATCCAAATTCATCCCTGTGGCTTTGATACAAGTGATATCAAAATTAGAATGGGATTATTTTTAAAGATGGTCAGCTACTGGGAAAAAAATCATGGGCATTTCATAAATACTGGGACGCATTCAAACCTGTTAGTATTTGCAACTTTGCAAAGCTCTGAGAGACTTCAGTTGAATAGGGTATTTGACAACAAATATATGTATTTGAGCCACTAATACATAGCCCCCACTTCCTGCCCTAAATGTACTAGGCCTCTCTTTGTCACATATTAATGCAGGAGTAGGAGACTTAAGGCTTGTCTACACAGACAATTAGTTTGCAGCAAGCTGGGGTATGACCCTACCCCGCACTAGCCTGCCATAGACTAAATGTCCATGTGGACCCTGCTGACATTCATTAACAGTTCGTTAACAAGTTTTGATCTAGTCTTCTTTGAAACATGGCTAGTGTCGGGTAGATTCATACCCCCGCTTGCTGCAAACTAAATGTTTATGTAGTCAAGCCCTTAGGAAAATATTCTATTCTGTTCTATTTAGGGTCTAACACCAACTCACATTGTAATGTTTGAGTGTCTCCCAATAATGCATTAAGCAATATGACTACATATCTGTCATGTATTATCTGAGCTCTCATCCTTTCCCGAGAGGGAGAAGCATGGACAGTGGAGTGACTTGTTTTGGTAGCATGGCTTATTTTAAAAAATATATATAAATATACCTGTTGTAATGTTATGTTACAGAGAGCTAGGTCAAAGAAATGTGCCTTGCACTTAGAGCTGAAAATGGTGAGGTTTGTGATAGGCTGTTCTTGGGGGAGTTCATTCCTCAGGCTCGGACCATCCCCAGGGAAAGTTCTGTCTCCCGCACAGATGAGCTTTACTCCACTGTGCCAGAGGAGTGTACTTGTCAACCACAGTCTTCATCCTGGAGCTTTAGACAATCCTTTAGCTATCCTAGTTAGTGACACATGGAGAAAGCTTAGTGTGTTTTGCATGTTCCAATGTTCATCTATCACTTATTGCCCTGGACATTGTTTATTCTGTGCCTATCTGAGCGATTGTTATTTTAAGCAGCAGTAATCAGGGAACAGAAAGAAAAGCATGTAGCTTGGGTGAGCAATTTCAAAGCACCTGGATATTAAAGTCAGATATTTTGCCTGTGCTCCAGAGACCAGCAATTATTTGTATGTGATAGTTTTTGATCACTTTCAAACACAAGCTATATTTGCAAATAATGAGACTGATTCACAAAGTCCTAAATTGCTGATTTTTTGGATTTTGGATTTCTTTTTGTTGTGGCTGAAATCTTATGCGTTATTCTCAGTAGATTTCAGCCCCAAATCTTCCACGATATGGACCTGAAATTTCACAAGGATGTGAGAATTTAGTGCAATCAGATCTATACCTGAACTTTATCTCTGTTTTATTCTTGACCCCCAGCCTATACCTTATCTGGATCTGAACCCTTCCTCCTTGGTCCACCTCTAAAATATGGATATTTTCCCACGCCATTTCTGCTATTTGGGTAAATATCATTTCTGCATGGGTAAGGCCTGTAGAACCAATGGTTCACTACTGGCAGTGCCAGTGAAAATCAAATGCATGGGTTTTGCAAACAAGGATACAGAGAAGAAAGTTTGGCTTATGCAACCTGTTTGCTAGTAAAAGGCCACCTCTACAGTGGGTATTGGGGAAGACACTTATGGTCCGTATGAGATGATAGCAAAGAAAGCTCTATTATTCTCACAGTGATTGCCTTATAGGGATCAGAAACCACACTCTACACACCCTGGATGGGGTTCCGGGCATAGGAAATCCACAGTGCTAACTAATAGGAACATAAAGTTGAGATAGTTTGATGGCTCTTGAGAACAGAGTGTTGTTCAGTGAGTTTCCTGAAATGATAAGTATCAAAATAAAAAGCCAAACTGAGTTGTGTGTGCACCGCATCTAGAAATTTTGTCCCAATAATTGTATTTATAATTTCCACTTTCCTCCATGCTCAGTGTGCTACTGAAAATACAGTCAGTGTCCCAAACGGGTAACTGAATAAGACATCAAACTATACCGTATAAACCACAAACACTAAGGCCTCCCACCTGCTGGTTCTCAGCCTGAGGGATGGGCTGGGACTAACAGAGAGATTAGGCAAGACACGTGGGAAGGCAAGTCAGGTGAGGTCCTGGCAAGAAGAAGTGAGATATTGGTGACTCACTCCAGGCAATAGTCCAATTTAGTCATTCCTCCTTCTTTGCTCCCTGTGATAGTGGCTTCAGTGGCCAAAAAATAGACCCTGATTCAGGAAAGCACTTTAAGCATAGGCTTAACTTTAAGCAACGGAGCCCTAGTTAATGGGGCTCTCGGCCTAACTCTTTAAAGGTATTTAGGTATGCAACTCCCACTGAAATGATTTCATTGAATTTATTTCAATGGGAATTAGATGCCTTTGAGGACCTGGGCCCTAATAACGAGCCTGTACCAAGCAGATAGAAGCTAGCCAATTCCCAGCTATCTAAGTGCTACGTCTTAGCACTTAGATAGTGCTACATACACAAGTTGTACAACCTTCCTGATGGGGCTACAGTTATACAGGTATAAAAGTGCTTTATAGTGGTATAACTTCTCCCATCTGGGAAGGGTACTAAATTCAACTACCATAAGGCACCATTATACTATCATATAACTGTGGCCTCACTAGGGGATGTACTGATATAATTATACAATAAAAATAACACACCGTTAACAGACATAGTTATACTAATACAAAAACTATGTGAACACTGACTTAAAGGGATAGAAATAATGAATTAAAACTGAAAGAAGAAATATGCAGGATCAGTAGCTGAGAACTTTTTATTAATAAGACCAGCCTAGGAATGTGGCTGAAAAGCTTATTGGAATCAAAATCAGTAGACATCTCCAAGTCATGGATCAAAAAGCACTGACTGGTGACAGTCTAATTATCTACTTAAGAACGCCTCCACATACTGGACCAAATCTCAAAGTCCTTACTTCACTTTGACTCAGTGATTACTGAAGTCAATGGGAGTGTTGCCTGAGTAAGAAACAGAATAAATAATTGAGTAAGAACTTCAGGATCTAGTCCTCTATTATCAGTGAGCAGCTTTTCCAGACTTTAGTAAAATGCATCTTATTGTATGTTGCGGAGCAGAAGCGGCAGCAGCATTCACATCTGTCGAAGCAGAGACAGGTCAATATAATGTAACAACTTCTTCACATTATGCTATTTCACTCTTCTTTGAGATTCTTAGGAGTGATTCATTAACAAGCAAAGTCTCCTATGACAACTTGAGGAATATCTCCCCAGCCCCCCATTCAGTGTTGTATATCGGGCCAGAACCAACTCTGGCCTTGCAACTGTCTAATTTCATTTAATTGTTTTATAAATCAGGAGCAAAAATACATTGCTTTGACTGTCTAATAAATGCAGGTATCTTTTGTTATTCTTTCACAAAGTGTAGAGCCCTTACATTTCATTTAAAATTTCATTTAATCAGCTCTTTTGGCAAATGTAAAGGAAACATACTGAGATAGCTATCTGAGTTTTACTGTAGCATAATCATGAAATACGTAATAATTTTTATTGAAGTGTTAGCTTTTGTTGTACATATTTCCCTACATGAGGTTTAATGAAAATCTTAATAATGTATTGAAAATGTTACCCCTGAGTTTAATTATGACATAAGCCACATAGAGTTTAGCTATAACAACAAGTGGCAAAACCCATATTTTCAATTTTAAAATCCTTTCTTTAAATTCCACAATTAATTCTGCTTGAAAATCCCAAAGAGTTTATTAGCAGGTATGAAAACATTAAAAACAGCTTGTTTATCATGACTACCAGAGAAAAAAAATGTAAAATTAATAGTGTCTTTGACAATTACTTTGATTTTTTTTTAAATGATGGTATTCTTAAAAAGACAATCTCCTGAAACAAATCTATGCAGCAGAAACTCTGCGTGTTATAAAAAAAAAATTGTTTTACATCAGGCTAGGGCATAATTTATTTCATTCCATGCCTTCAAGTATTCTATTGTACATTTACATTAGAGATCTGGATGCCAGTTTAATTATCTAATGTCAGCCTTTGTAAGACTGATAAAACTATTAAAACTGAAATTCAGTGCCAGGCTAGAATGGTGCTACTAAAATTGAAAAATAGCCTTTTAGCTCTTTCCTGGCATTACTAAATTTTTTCCAATATACAAGGTGTTAGGTTGAAGTATTAAGGGATGGAAGCTCAGGACTGCACTATAAAGGTGTACAAAACTAAATATGTGTGCTGTGCCATCAAAAACCATTCTAAGCCAGATATTTTTATTGTGCATAGGGCTTTGATGATAATTTGATTGACTGCTGCATGTATCCTCCGGAAAAAGAAAAAAAAATCCATTAAAATGTTACAGTTAAATAAAGGCCCCCAGCAAATTGCTCACTGCAGAGATGATGTTTACATGAGAAAAAAGCAGGAGCATAAGAAGCTCTTTCAAACTAGTGGCATATGTTTTCTTCATAAAATGCATAATTCTGTTTTCCATTGTACATTTTAGTTATCATGTTTAGCCATATGAAACTCTTACTGATTTTTATCAGTTTGATTTAAAAACAGTGTTATTTCAACGGCCAGATTTAGTAATAGGTTCTTTGGGAGCAGCTTTTATTTTGTTTAATCAATTACATTGATTTCCCTTTAAATATAAAGACTGCACAGTTCAACTCCACGCTGCCTGGTTTGTTAAGGTCTCTTCTTTAATAAATCACCCTTGGTTTAACAATACTGTTCTATTTCACTTCAAGTAATCGCCGACAACATATGTGAACCCCTTCTGCTTAATAATCTGTCCCACCTTGTATTTAGCTTGGTTACACTGGCTTTCTTCTCCAGTCCTGAAGAACTCTGTGAAGCTCGAAAGCATGTCCTTTCCATGAACAGAATTTGTTCCCATGAAAGATATTACCTCACCCACCTTGTGTCTCTTCATAAATTAAATGCTTTTTGCTTTTTAATAGTGAAAACTCTAGTATGTGTTAAAAGAAAGGGTTAATCAGTTTGCAATGTCAAATGTATACATATTCTAGATTATTTTTTTGTAATGATCTTTCTTTTAATTAAAGCATAATTGTACAGGTCCAATATTGTATGTACATATTTAGGACCTGATTCTCACACCTTTGAGGAACTTTTATGAAAGTAGTAATACTGAGTTTAGTTGGTAAAGAAGTATTGCTCAATTGAGTAGGGTTATGGAATCCGGCTCATGTTGCGTGTCTGCATATGTATGGTGGGAAGAGTGTGGTCTAATGCTTAGTGCTCAGTACTGGAAAACTAACCCGTAATACTACTACTTAGCACATCTATGAGTTTTATCTGCGAAATGCTGTATATGCTTTGATTAATTCATATTCATAACACCCCTCTGAAGGAAGTAGCTACATAAGCACTATCTCCATTTTAAAGATGGAGAAAAATGAGATACAAAAGGTAAAGTGGTAAGTTTAGCCACAAAAAGTTAATATCGGAGCTGGTATGAGAACTCAGAAATGCCCGGCACCCACTCATGAATGCTATAACCAGCTTTTCCACTAACTTACTATGGGAGAGATTGAACTGTAAGGTTAGCATAAAGCACCATTGTCCAAGGAAGGGACATCTCATGACTCAGAGAACACAAGTCCTCACATTTTCTACTCTTGCTTGTAGGGGGAAGTGAGTAGTGACTACAGCTGGCTGATTTTTTTTCTACTGAAAAATGAGGGTTTGACAAAAAATGTCATTTTGATTGAAATGTCATTTTAAATGAAAATTTTCAATTATTCAACAGAAAATTTTGAAATGAAATAACTTTTTTTGTTTCGTTTCAAATTGCACTATTTTCTTTTATTTCTAAATCTCGTTTTCAATTTTTTGTTCTGGGTTTGTTCCCGCTTATTTTCTCCTTTTTTCACTTTACCTCCCTTTTTCTACTGGAAGAAGGTGGTTTGGGAAAGTTGAGAAATGTGAAAAATACACTTTCTCTTCTCAACATTTTGGAAAAAGTTGGGGGGGAGGGGAAGTCTGATAAAGTAGGGGGAAACACTTTCTTGATGATTTACAGCCTCCTCTACTTTTTTTAACTGGAAAGTATATGAAAATTTTTTCTTTTCCCCTAACTTTTTCCGGTGGTAAAAAAGTCTGAAAAAGTGGGGTTTTCCCATTTTATTTTACTTGTTTATATTCTTCCCCCCCCCCGAAAAAGTAAAACAGGGATAGACAGGAGGTACCTCTGTCCCCTGCAAAAATCCAAAATTTGAAGGCAAAACTAATTTTTTTAGATTTCAAAAATTGTAATGAAATCAAATTTTTTATTAAAGTTGAAACAAACAAAAATTGAAACTAAAATTACTGTTTCATGGGTTTTTTTTAAATTTGCTGTGAAAGTGAAAAATTTTCATTCAAATTTTTTCATGAAAAATTTCAAAATGAACGTGGAATGAAAAAATTTTCTCATGGGAAAAAGGAAAGACTGTTCACTCATCTCTGGTTGTAGCATCCTTTTACAAGCAGGTGCCTGTGTTTTTGTCTTTCGTTTAGACACAGGGTGGCATACCTGGTGCAGGGTAGATCTTTCACTGCCTATGTCCTATATAACCATTGTCAAAGAACTCTGGGAAGCTGGAGAGGAATTCTTCAATGCCATTAATGCTTTCACTTTCAATTTACACCTCAAATAACTGATTTCAAATCTGTAGGTTTATCAAAAATGTGTGAATTGTTTTATCTAACCCTAGAGAATAATAACCTACATTTCCCTTAACTTCTTGTATTTTAATGGATTGTCAGACTGTTATTATAGTCAATGTCACAAAAAGTTAGATATAAAACATCTGGTAACTGAGTGAAATTCATCCCTATTCAGAGGAAAGGATTAAAAGGAATTTAAGTGCTAGTACAAGGCAAATGCAGCAATCTGTGGAGGGGTGATTTTCCTCCAAGGAGAATTAAGAATATACATAGAGGGAATATAAAGCAATGAATTTAGTAAAGAAAAACTATTTTGGAAAATGCCAGAGAAGATCTAAATCAAAAATAATAGTAGTCAAATGGTGAAGCCAGAATATCAACTTTCTGAAGGATAAGGTATAGATATTTACCATGGTGACATGAATTATTGAATATTTCTGTTGGAGATAGTGTGGCCTGGGTAGTAAGTAGTGCACAGTCAGTGGGTTACCATTGTTTCCAATATAGATAGCCCACAGTTACTCCAAAAACTAATGTAGTATGTTCACAGGAGTCTGTAAATAATATACATCACTCCTATGTATTGTGTCACTGATGAATGTTGGGAAACTCACGTCATCTATAGATACATATCAATATAGATCAGGGGCGGGCAAACTTTTTGGCCCGAGGGCTGCATCGGGTTTCGTAAATTGTATGGAGGTCCGGTTAGGGGAGGGGGTCGAGGCCCGACCCCCACCTCCTATCTGCCCCCCTCCCCGGGACTGCTGTCCCATCCAACTCACCCTGTTCCCTGACGGTCCCCCTGGGACTCCTGCCCCATCCATACACCCTCGCTCCCTGTTCCCTGACCGCCCCTGGACCCCGCCACCCCATCCAACCCCTCCTCTCATCCCTGACAGCCCCCCCGGGACCCCTGCCTCATCCAACCACCCCTTCTCCCTGTCCCCTGACTGCCCCCGGAACCTTGCCCCTGACTGTCCCCTGCTGCCCCATCCAACCCTCCCTCCTTTCTGACTGATCCCCCCGGACTTCTGCTCCCATTCAACCCCCTGTTCCCCTCTGGACCCCTATCCACACCCTTGCCCCCGACCACCACGCCAAACTCCCCTGACCTCTATCCAACTCCCCCTGCTCCATGCCCCCTTACTGCGCTGTCTGGATCACTGGTGGCTAGCGGTGCTACAGTGGCGCTGCCCTGCTGGAGCCGGACCATGCCGCCGATGCCACCACCTCACAGCTCAGAGCACTGGGTCAGGCCAGGCTCTGCAGCTGCACTGCCCCAGGAGCTCACAGCCCCACTGCTCACAGCATTGAACTGGCGGCGGAGTGAGCGATCTGAGGCTGTGGGGGAGGGGAGACAGCAGGTGAGGGGCCGGGGGCTAGCCTCCCAGGGCAGGCGCTCAGGGGCCGGGCAGGATGGTAGTTTGCCCACCTCTGATATAGATGAATTATTTACTGTGCCATTCAGTAGAGAAGTTAAGTAAAGAAGCAGCAGGAAGTCTGTCATGAGCAGTAGTATTCCAAAAAATGATACCAGGCAGAACAGAACCTGTGAATTGCTACTTCCTTGAATGCTGGCTTAATGGGTCAGTTAATCAATGTATACCTGACCTGAATCCGGTCCAATATGTTTAAATAAAGAAGTGAACAAAAGGCCTTCATAGAGGTGGAAATAAATTCTTCTACAAAGATCTCTCTTTTTCAATGCTAATCATATGGGTATAAGAGAAGAACAGGCATACATACATAGTTAAAGAAAAGCCTACATGGTTTGGGGATGATTTTAATTTCATCTTTCCGTGTTATTCAACATATCAATTTCACTCCCTCTCTCTAAACAAGTGTATCTGTTTAACACATAATCTTTTCTTCAACTATCATCCTTGGTTATAAAATAATTTATACATTAATATATTTATTAACGTTATTGTAAAACAGTTCCATATTCAGTACAACTAAATTTCCTAGTTTTTAGATTATAGCGGCTTCCTTGGTACAAAGAGTTTTCCTTTAATGTAATGTATTCTCTATATCTCTAGCATGCATTTGATAATACCATATCTAGAGGGTAAACTTAAAGTCCCCACTTATCCAATGAGGAAAGATTAATATTTTTCCATTTGTAACTCATAGAGGGGTCTTGAGGCTTTATGTCAGGGCCTGAATGCAATCTGTGTCTTTGAAATAAGGCTGTTTAATTTATATGTAAGACAGTTAATATATACTGAGATTGTTTAAATGGCAGCCATATGGTAAAGAGGATATGGTATAGGAATCAGGAACAGCCCTGATTGAACAGCTTTTTTGGTTCACTGGTAATTAAAAAAAAGTTAATCAAAATTTAATTTTGTGTCATCCTGAAAATATTCTTCAGCAAATTTTCAGCAAAAGAAAAAGTTGAAAAAAATCATTTTGAGTTGAAGGAAACATTTTCTTAAACCCAACACAAAACATTTCATTGTGATTTCAAGCACTGTTAAAGATTTTTTTTTTTAAATATTATTATTAAAAGAAATGTCAAAATAAAGTACAATTTTGAATGGAAACATTGAAATGTTTTGTTTGCAAAATGTTTTGATTTTTTCAGAATTTTTAAAAAGTTTTTTTTTTTTTCCTTCTGAAAAATAATCTGCTTTTTTTTGCCAAAAAAATTTTGGTTGAAAAAACGTTGCCCAGTTGTAGTCTGGAGACCTACTTTACACTCTCTTGTGACCTTCACTGTCTTGTGGCCTTCAATGAGTCACGTTGGGTTAAATATTTAAAGGTATTTAAGCGCTTAAAGAAGTTGAGAGACAGTGGGATTTTCAAAAGTGCCTGGGTACTGGCTGGTGAGTTGCTGCTGTGCCCATGGGGCGTGGTTTTGGGTGGGCTTCTATCATAGTATTCCATTGAAGCCTACCTGAAATCATCTCGTTTCCGTTATGATAAAGCTTGGCCAGTGGAAAAATACTTTTTCTGTAGTAGAGTGAACAGTTGTGCTGTTCTTCGTATCTAATGGCATATATACTTACTAATACTTTCACCTTTTTCTCTACTCTCATCTTCTATTCCATTTTACTTGGTGTTTTTTTTAAGATGTACAGTAATATAATGGTTTTAACAGTTAATGATTATGGTGCATTCTGAGTTTGACATCCAAAGAAACAAAGAGCTGATATTCTGGATTTTCAGAGCCATTTCCTCTATAACCCATAATTTTTTTTTCCTAATTGCATCTCAAAACAAACAATGTATAATTTCCGGCGAAAAACTCCTTTGTGCTTATATGAACATTGAGAAAACTGTAATATGGGATTTTTTACACACAGAAGCAAAACTATAAAAGGGACTTAAGATTTTTCTTAATTCTGCTCTTAGTTCCAGTTGCAAATGAGTTATAATTTCTATGTCTTTTTAATACTGTATACCATTTAAAAGGGAATCAGGTACCCAAATCCCTTAGGCATCTGAGAAATCTCAGCCTAATAGCACAATTTTTTTTATCACTGTCCATCAAAGCGTTTCACAACAATTGCTTGCTTAATCCTCACAACTTTCCTGATATGTCGGTAAGATAAGACTCAGCCCCATTTTAACAGATATGAAATCTGAGGCAATGAAAAGATAAATGCTTCCACCAAGATCACACAACAAGACAGTGTTAGAGCTGGACTTAGAAACTAAAAATGAAATCCTGGCCCCACTGAAGTCAATAGCATATCTCCCAGTGACTGATTACTAGACATATGACCCATCTACATTAAAGGCTGGGATGTTAAAGGAAAAAAGCAGTGGGTGCACCTTTGTAGTTGCATACGCACCTGTTGTGCCATCAAACAGGCATTTGTCCATGCAAGACATAGATGTAAAAAAAAAAAAAAGGCGTTGTGTGTGCAGTTATCCAGGGTGCATGTGCAAATGCATGTTTATGCCTACAAATTAATGCTTTTGCAGGTGCAAAAGCCACACCCATTTTGCTTTCCTTGGAAAATTCAGACCATTGTGATTGCTAGTACATTGAATCCTTAGGGCTTGACCTGAATCCTTTGGCCCTCTGAGTAAATTACTTTGCCTTCACTGGGACTCATGGAAGCAAAGGCTGCAGGTTTGGGCTCTTCAGCCTCTATTTGATAGAAAGAATTAGTTATATAAACCAAACTATGATGAGTGGAGTTACCAGTTGAGTGACGCATATATATTACCAGCATTAAGCATTTCTCTTGTAACTTTTAGTGTATTGAACATTTTGATGAAGTCAATGGAGCTACAATGATTTACACTAGCTGGAGATGTGTCTCATGCTCTGTTATGATGTCTCAGATTAACAGAACAGTAAGCAAGATCCTGCCATTCAGAATGCTTTCCATTCAGCTCCTTTGTTGTATGTCCTTCCACTTAGATCTGAGACCCTGGGAATTATCCTCAAACCTCATTAGTATTGCTTTTGTAGCATAACATTTTTGATATACTAAAATGCAATAACATTTGGTTGGTCTATATTTGACATCTGAATTGTATTAAGAAAAAAAATCATTATAAAACCAATATGGTGAGATTCCAGTACTTTAGTGCATGCCCTACAGAAGCCTGTTCATGTGCAACTGCACTCAAGGACGAAGAAAGGACATCACAAATTCCTATAAAGCTTCCTTTTGACAGATTCACGCTACTGGAATATGAGCAAACTCTTGTTTACTTTGTTCAATGCCACAATTAGTGAAAATCAAAGTGTCTGCGGATGCATTTTGTGATGTAAATTATTAGGTAATTAACCTTAATGCACTCTGTTTAGAATCCCCAACTTACTGAGGGAGTTGAGAATATTTATCAAATGCAACAATATATATGTCTGCACCACTGCTTAATTATAAATAAAACAAGCCTGTAATACAATGTGAGGGATTTGGGATAGTGCTAATGGAAACGAGAGTAGGAGGGAGGGTGAGAGTGAAATATTTATCAGAGCAAAGAGATAGAGATTCATATCACAATGATGCAAATAAAAGGTTTAACGGAAGGCCGCTCTGCTGCCATACTGATTTATTTCATTATGTCTATTCTCTTTCATGAGAGACTGTGAAACAAAAGCTGTTTATGTTTAAAAATCATGGATAATGGATAACTAAACCTCGTGTTTTGGTCTCGACAGCAGAGCTACCCTACCCTGTTTGTATGGAGGAAGTGGACAATATCCATCAGGGTCACATTTTTCTTATCTGAGAGAATGAAAATAGTACTGTCACTAGGATTTTCACAGAGTGGCAGCTAATATGATTCGCTTTCAAGGCTGGATAGAAGAACCTGGATGCCAACAGCTAGTTGGGGTTTGCACAAAGGAACCGGGACTGCCTAGATTTCGCAAAGTAGAAGAAAGTGCTGACTGTACTCTTGGATCACTAAGCATCATTGCTATAAAGATACCACGTACATGTGATGGGGAAGGCAAATATTAATTATATTAGTTTATTAGGTCTATTATATAATTATATTTAGTTTGGAGCAATATTCCATGTAGTAGGCCAAATGTATGAAGATGCATGAGGAAGAGAGTTTGAACTGGAACAGTGCTAGCATTGAGTGAGCGTGATATTAATGGGAATTTAGTGCTAACCTGCGCAGGCACTTAAATCCTACTAGGCACTGTGATGGGGCAAGGCCAGATGGCTACAGTAGTGAGGAACCGGTATGTTAGCCCCAGGTTAAACAAATCCTTGGTACCATGGTAACCAAATGGCAGTTGCTCCAGGTTAATCAAGACACCTGGGGCCAATTAAGATCCTTCTAGAAGGCAGTGGAGATAGCTACATTGATTGGGACACCTGAAGCCAATCAAAGGCTGGCTGGAACTAGTTAAAAGCCTCCCAGTTAGTCAGTGAGGTGTGCGTGTGAGGAGCTGGGAATAAGAGGCGCAAGGAGCTGAGAGGGTGTGCTGCTGGAGGACTGAGGAATGCAAGCATTATCAGACACCAGGAGGAAGGTCTCGTGGTGAGGCTAAAGAAGGTATTTGGAGGAGGCCATGGGGAAGTAGCCCAGGGAGTTGTAGCTGTCATGCAGCTGTTACAGGAGGCACTATAGACAGCTGCAATCCACAGGGCCCTGGGCTGGAACCCAGAGTAGAGGGTGGGCCTGGGTTCCCCCCAAACCTCCCAACTCCTGATCAGACACAGGAAGAGTTGACCCAGACTGTGGTTCCACCAGAGGGGAAGATCACTGAGGTGAGCAAATCCGCCAATAAGCGCAGGACCCACCAAGGTAGAGGAGGAACTTTGCCACAGCACCTATCTGCATCTAATGTTTAAATCTGGCTCTTCGAGCTATTTCACTGGTTTGGGGCAGAATGACTCAAAGCAAACCTCTTTCCCTCCAATAACCCCATACAATGCAGGAACGGATTAGGCCTGTAGTAATCTGTACAAATACCTGTTTAAAGTTAAATTATGCCCTTGGCTAGATACATAGTAGGCAGGTTGGAAAGAGCATAAGGAACTTATTTTTTCTGTACCAATAACATAGCTCCTTGCATTCCCTGAACACTGTGTCAGGAGCTACAAGAACTACCAGTAGCACTGAATGAGCAAGAAAGGGCCTCAACATTTTCAGGTGGGTTCATCCCCTTTCTTCAGATGAGAAGACAAACACAGATTGAATGAGTTGTCTAATGTCAAGCAGCAAGTCATTGTGAGAGCCTGACTGCCATTCTCCTCCTCATCCTCTAACCAAGGGACCATATTGTCCACTCTTTTTATGAAAAAGCAAATCTTTTTCTGAATCAACTCAGTGAAGAATGGAAGTGTCGCCATTTTGCTCATAACCCCAGCCAGTAGCAGAATTATGGCCCATGCCAAAATAATACCTGTAACAGGAGACGTTTTTGTGTTGTGTTATTTTCACAGCAAGAAGCTGTTTTCCCTTGTGACATTGCTGAAGCATTGTACTTGGTCAGAAAACCCACATATACTCCCAAAGCCACACTGCTTTCCACGTGACTTTTCCTAAAGCAAATATTGACAGATTCGTATAGTTTGAAAGAAGAGGCAAGAGGAAAGGGTTCTGATGACACAAATGAGATGTGTCATTCAATCAAAGCATTAAAAATAATAATTTAAGATTTCTCTGTGCATGAGAAGACCTCTGAAGGGGTATTCTTCTCTCTATGGGCATAAATAACTCCCATTGACATTAATGTGATGGATTTGATTTATGTTGAGTATAGCTCTAGGGTTGGGGCTCATTCACCCTAAATAAAAGTGGTGAGGACTATAGAAGGAATGTAATTTGAGAGAGATGTTTTAAGTTTAGCACAAGTCTTGCTCTTGTATACTTTTTAAAGCAGACATGATGGCATCTGAGCCAGCTACAAATTGACAGAGACCTGAGATTTATATGAACGCTTGTGTGTTAAAATAAGCACTGAATGTTGTGCATGCAATTGCCACACTGGTGCAGAAAAAAAACAGTTGTGTATAGAATCATCATAACTACATGTAAATGCAGGAATATATGTGAATGTGAAAATGTAAGAAAAAATGCCTTTAACTAAACAGGCTCTTTATCTCTTTGGTTGGCAGATTTGTTTGGTGTGTCACCATCATGACGACATGTTTAAAAATACGGTAAAAGACTGTACTAAATTTCCCACTCATTTAAATATCTACAAAACTTCTCCATAAGGAAACACAAGCAAATATAAATGTAGGGCTAGCCCTAGGATTTGGGCTTGCCTATTGAACTGCTTTGGGTTATATATGGGGAGGAGTCTCAGACAAGTTCTCTATCCCACATGTAGTGTATCTGTGGGTAGAACGAAATGTCATGTAGTAAGGCATGGATGTGCCTGTGATTGAGGACCAATTAGTTGGAGGTGGATCAATGTCCTTGTCCTCAGTGGGAGTATGACAATTTGGACCCCCCTTCTGGGATGCCCCTGCTCAATCAGCCTGGGCTCCCTCTCCCTGCTTTGCTGAATTAGGCTCTCTGGCCTCTTGCAACACACACTCACAGGTAGGGCCACACCCCGCTGCAGACACAGACTGAAGTCAGCTCTGTGTGAGAGGCCTCCCCCAGCACTCACGTGCACACCTCTTTTAGGGAGATAATCCAAAATAATATTGTCTTGCGCTGTATAGAAAAATCTGCACAGTGCAAGCTCATAAAAATCCACCCTCTTCCTCAATGTGAAGAGAGATATGCACACTTCTTGCCCCCCAGTTAGAAATTGCATAAACTGAGTTTTATTATAAACAAGAAATAAGTTTATTAACTACCAAAGGTGGATTTTAAGTGAATATAAGAGATAACAGACAGAACAAAGCAGATTACTGACCAAATAAAGCCAAATATGCAAGCTAAGCTCAATATATGTAAGAAACAGGTTACAAAATATAAATTCTCACCCTAAATTTAATTTTAGGCAGGTTGCAAAGTTTCTGTGGTTCAGAGTTCCAGTTATATTCCTTTTCAGACTGGACCCCTGTCTCAGTCTGAACTCCCCCCTTGCCTTCCCTTCAGGTGGCTTTAGCAGTCTTTTTTTCTTGGGCAGATAGGTCTTGGAGATGAGGAGTCCAATTTGCCTTCATCCCCACCCTTAAATAGGATTTACATAAGGTGGGAATCCTTTGTTTCCCAAACTTGACCCCCTGACCCTTACAGTAGAAAGTTACAAGAAGTCGCAGGTAATGTTTAGTATCAGGTGACAAGACCATCTGACTCTGTAATATCACAGGGTCCATGAGTCAGTTGTAGTATGGAGTGACTGCAGGAAGGCCAAGCCTTTTCACAGTCCATTGTTCTTGCTGATGGGCCATCAGCCCTGTCTGGCTTTTCCATTGTTGTACCTGAAGTGTTAGCAGTGGGCGTCACCCAAAGTAGCATAGTTGAAATCCAGATACATAGTCAATATTCCTAACTTCAGATACAGAAATGATACAGGCATACAAACTGGATAATCGCATTCAGTAAATTATAACCTTTCCAATGATATCTTACAAGACCCATCTTGCATAAAGTACATCATAAGTATATTTTCATAAAGAATATCGGGTGAAACATCACAGGGAGATTTGGTCCAGGGTTCATATTTAAGAGGAGAGGATGGAATCCCTGTGAGTGGGAAGTGAATATTGTCATAAGCAAATGCCTGGGGGGGGTCTCTGCAACCCTGGATAAAGGTCCTCCTTTGTCAGTGGGAGAGGGTTTGTGGATGTGTTACTGAGCAGGAGATGTGTATCTTTACTGCATCTTTATTTGAGCTTTTGCTGGAGAAGTTAAGGACAGTTAATTTTTGTGAGAACTGCAGTTTACCAGACATCTCTGTGTAGATATATATTTAAAGTAATGGGGAGTGACTCACTAAGAGATGGCATTTCTTGAAAAAAATCTTTGCCTTGGGTTTGTTTTCCTCTTCTCTCATTTATACTGGTGAAGGCCAAGAGTAACCTCACAAAAGCCAAGTGAGCCACACCTATATACAATTGCTGTAAGTGAAACCAAATCAGACCTTCTGAGTCTTGCAATGTATTGTGCTTCATCTCTTGTTGCTTAAATTCTGAAGGCCAGACCCTCAAATGGTATTAATTGATCTATTCCAGCAGAGTTACATTTATTTGTACCAGATGAGGATTTGGCCCTAACTCTGCTTTGTGGACTTTTAATTTCTTCTTTGCTACTGGTGGGTCTACAGATTCCTTTTCAAAATTCCTCACCACCCATGCAAACTGACCAAATACTAGCTCCTTAAAAGGATCTCTTATTAGCAGAACAGAGCTCAAAGAAATCAAGTTTGATCTTTTGCACTGGTAATTAAAAAGTGTTTCCTCCTTGAAACCTGCAAAGATCAAGCTCTCTCACTTAAGTGAGAGCATTAACCTCTTTTCTTTTACAGCAGCATCAATTTAAAAAATAGTGGCTGTTCCTTACTTGCTTCCGTTTAACAATAGTAGTAACAGGCTCAGTCAAAAGAGGGATAAATGCCATACGAGTAGCCAGCAGATCCCATAGCTCTCGTCTATTCACTATTTCATCAGTGAATTAATCCAAGATGGGAAGATCCCCATAGTTCTTCTATATCCAAAACATAAATTTCCTTGTAAGAGGGAAACAGAATGTGGCCTAGTGACCAGAACATCTGGGATCCATTCCATGCTGTATCATTGAATCATCGTGTGACCTAGTCTGTCACTTTTCCCTATTTTACTTACCTGTAAAATGATGAGGCCAACATTTTCAAAAGGGGTCTACTCACTTTTGGTGCCTTGACTTTGGGTGGCCAAACCTGAGAAATCTAGGGTATGATAGCAGGATTGTTGAGCACTCACAGATCCAACTGAAGTCACTGCAGGTGCTCAGCAACTCTGAAAATCAGACATCTTAAGTCAGGCACTCAAAAATTAGTGAACAGGCTCATTGGAAAGTATGTTTATTTACAGGTCTAGCTGAATAACTTAATTAGCACCAGATCTTGAATGGTCCTTTTGCAGGAGTTTTGGAGAACACAAGAAGACTGCTTTGTTGCTCACCCCAGGCAGGGGTCAGCCACAATTACACTCCTTGTGCCTGAGGGAGTCCAGGACTGCTCCCTCTGTGTGCCTGTGGGGGAATATACTTCCCCATGGGATAGTGAACACTGCATCCTATCTTTCTCCCTGAGGCACAATCTCTCCCTGATCTTCTCCTGAGGCAGCTTGGCTTGATGCCATTCCTTAAAGAACCTTATTTCATATAAAGATACAACTGACGTGTAAAGAATAGTAGAACCCTGATTGTTTTTTACAAAGATTTATCTATAAAGATTAACCTCTTTTCAACTGCTGAAATCATCTTGCTGACACCAAATGTGACTTCAGTCCTTCAGCCAAAGTTCAACTGCCTGTACAGGTTTAAAAACACTGAGATTTGGCGGCAAAGAAAAATCAGGTACATTGTATACATTGGTTACCATTATTATGCAGACCATCACTGAATGATTGATTAATTAATCTATGCACTGTACCTACTGTAACTGAGCTGATGTAAAAATCAGTGTCACACCAACAGACCTATGCCAATTTACATCAGCTGAGGCGCTAGTCCCAAGCTTTACCAATCATAGCTTATTATTGCTGTTTCACATACTTTAAATTATCAGATTTCCTCCCCAGTGCCTACAAAATATACATGGTTAAGAATTTACATGTTCATGAACCTTATTTCAACAGGAACTTTAGTATTTAATTGAAAATATTTTCTATAATTAGTAATATGCAAGCTAATGTAAAAGGGTAACATCCTTCATGCAATAAAAAAGGAACACAGTGAATATGAAAAAGAAGATGAATCACACCGAAAGAATAAGCTACAAAACACTGAAAAGAAAACATACAAATTTCTCTGCGAATGATCAATGTCTAGAGTTTGCTATAATTATAATTTAATTATGAACCCAATTTTGCAACAATTTTTTAAAGTACATAGTTATCATTTAAGTACTTTCCATGTAATTATCTGCTGTTGAACTCGCTCATTACGTGGCAATTACTGCATAAATTATCCTGTGGTTTAAGATTTTTTTTTTCCATTTCACAGTGACTTGTAATCCAATAATACAAATCATTTGACTTGCTTTCAGTGGCCTCAATATTACATTCTGACTTCCAAGAGATGGTGGCTAAATCTTGGATATAAAGAAGGTGCCCAGATAAGCGTCTCTGCTGCTTTCTTCTAACATTCAAGAAGATTGGCAAAAATGAAATTTCAGAAATTTTCATGCCACTTCCATCTTGACCCTCTTCCCTTCTCCCCCCTAATTTTTTTGCCTAAAAGAAATAAAATCTAGAGTTCCACTCATCCAAGGACTCTCTCCATAGTCTTCCAGTCAAATTCTAATCTTATTAAGCTGAGCAGAATCATGGACACAAGACACTGAAACCTAGAGGCAGATCCTCAGTTGATGTATATTGTCATATCTCTGATTTCAATGGAGTTGTGACAATTTACGTCAGCTAAGGAGCTGCCTCCTAATTCACAGAAAGAATTAAATTCATTCCTGATTGTGAACTAAAATATGATAGCCTACAGGTTTAATAACTGAGCCCTGAATTGAGCAGATGAACATTCCTTTGTAGGAAACATTTCCTTCTTGTGGAGTAGGGACTTTATAGCTCATGATGTAGTGGAATCTATCTTTAGAAAATGACTCCAGGTCAGCCAAACTTCCTTCAGCCTAAAATAGGGCCTCTGTAGGGATAGTGTTTCATGAGGGCTGCCCATGGCTGCATATCTGTCTTCTCCATGATATGGTGGCTAGAGAGCACTTTTTTGATTTTATATCATTTGGGCAAAATAAAGAACATGAATTCTTCTTATAGTGCTTTCCAGATCCTTTTATGCATTTTCCCATATATATGGCAATAGTATAGATCTTCTTTTGAAAACTGCCTGCAGTGGTGTTGGAACAATTTTTATAGTGGAAGTGCTAAAAGCCATTGAACAAAACTGTAAACCCTGTACATGATGGAAACTGCTTCAAGCAAGGGGTGCTGTCGCACACCCCAACACCCATAGTTCCAGCAACCCTGTCTGCCTGGGGGATATCCTTAGAGGAAAAGGAGGGAGACTGGCTTTGATAGTGAACTTGGAACATCTCAAGTTTTACAAAACGTGGGTCTGTCTATTCAAGTTTCAGAACCATTTCTTGGTGGTGAGTCAATGAACTTCTGCATGCCAGTTTGAAATATAACCAGGTAGTTGTGGCCTGTATCTGCCACATTGTGGGCTGTGAGATCTGAAACCTGCAGAAGTAAAATTCAAAAGCTGAGAGGAGCACTCTAAGTTGCAGAAAGTTCTGTAGAAAATCCCTTTGTCTCTTTTACACCTTCAAATATCCTGAAGTGAGCGCAGGCGGACAGTTCCTTTCTGTCCTGGGAGAGGTCTCCCAGCCATCTCTTCAGTCCTGAGGGGTGACTCAGTAAATCTGTTACCCCTTATACTTCCAAATCAATTATCTTTGTGAGCATGGAACAAGGCGAGTGAGGGGGAAAAGCTTTGAAAGACTCGACACCCGTGTAGCACCAGGCACATCGATTCCCTTTTTTAAAATTGTCACGCAAACTGATTTAACAGTATTGCACAAATAAACTAAAAGCAACTGATTTAATTGCTGCATTTGCAGTGGATGGAAGATGAGCTCAGATTGACACTAGAAAACTGATGAAATTATTAGAGGGACCACAGTGAATATGAAACTCAATGGTTGGTTTGCCCTACTGTCTTAGAAGAGCAGCAGAAAACTCACTCATCCAGCTACCTGGGTAGCAGTTAGAGTGACTCTTACGTGATCTTAGATCTGCATAACTAGGACAGCTGATAATTAATGATGATGAAGATGATAAATGTAGTTGCTGTATTACTTAGCAAAAACCTCCAAATTTTGCGCCTGATTCTTCTCCCACTTTCACTTGTTTTATACTGGCAACTCCATTGACTTAATGGACTGGAGTTACTCCTGAATTCAGTGGTATAATTGAGAGCGGAACCAGGCCCTTTGGCTTTAGATTATAAGCCACATATATTGAATATACATTCATTTAACAGAGCTGAAATGCAGTTCCTGAGGAGGCACTGTTGAGGGAAAATCTTAATTGGCATGGTTCTCCATCTTGTTTTACAAAACAACAACTAGGACTCCATTTTAGGCCCCCTCCTTCACGGAGAGCTTCCCACCCCTCATCCCCTGCCTTTTTCAAATTAGAGCAGGAAAAGGCAGTTAGGATCATGTGACCTAATAATCTGCCTACCAACTGCAGACTATTTAGGTGGCAGCCTCAGTCCTGCTCAGGGCTGTCCAACCTAGTGACAGTCAGTGTCTCCCTCATTGCCAGCCTTTGAAAGGAATCCTAGCTAGGCCAGGATTGTAGTGTATGATACCAGGTTACCTCTGTGTCATACACTGCATGCACCCATTTCCATTTCCATCAGCAAGTCCGCGTACTACCACTCAGGACAACGCATAGGAGATGGAAGAAAGAAGAGGACAAGCCACTTACCTGTTGATCATCACGTCCTGTGTTCCAGTGTTCCGGTTTCATCGGTTCTGTCCAGGATTCCAGAACCATCCTCATTGCGTGGTCGGGGTTCATTCCATGGGACCATCAGGGTTCATCCCCTGAACAAGAAGAGAGATGGTACTGTAGTTTCTTTTTATTGTCTTTCGATCCTCCCAATGTGTCAGGTCTGTGGGCTCCAGACTTCAAATCCTTCCTGTCTGTTACAGCTGTCCCCCTGCTGCATTCCTTTTCCCCCTCTCCTTTCTGTTTGTCCTGTGTGGCCGCCCGTCCCGGCCATGGTGCTAACTAAAGTCACAGCCCTATTCATAGGAATGGCTTGAACAGACTAACTGGAGCCATTGCTCTGCCTAGGGAGGGGGCTTCTTGCTTCTTTGTTTGGTTCCTTTGTTCAGACCCGGGCTCGGTGTGGGAGGCGCTGCCCAGAAATGCAAGACCTGAAGTGGCCAACTAATTAAGCATATGAGTCATACCTGTGGCCCAGAACATGCCCAGGCATGCCTATGCTTACCTGCAGCCTTTCCCTGCCTTCTCTCCTCCCCTGTATCAAGAGGAGCCAATCAAAAGTACTGGTGGGAAACTGCCTGAGTTTGCCTTTAAAGCCGGACATTTTCTGATCAGACCTCGGAGAAGGTCCTTGCTTTGCCACCTGGTCTGATCAGCTCGGAGTCTTTGGGGGACCCTCTCCCCGCTCTCGTTTGTTTTTGAGCATACCCCTGTTTTTAAACTCCCCTCCCACGAACAACAAATTTGTGCCTGGAGATCTCCTGATTATTGTAAGCGAATCGAGTCCTTTCTCCATCCTTCGATGCTACTGCCGTTCCTGTCTCTGTGCTTGCTGCTGTCCTGGGGATTGGTGAGAACTCCCTCTTGCAAACTCCCCCTGTCCTAGCTGCTGGCCTTGTTTCCCCAGCAGACAGACCCAAGCTAACTCCTTGGTCTGTATCTGTAATCTGTTTCTTGCTCCGCAGCGCCTTTGCTGCTGGAAATAAGCCTGTGACGCTGCTAGGCTGGGCCTTCCTGGACTGTATCCTGGGCTGCCGGCTTGCAGCCACCCAACTGCTGCAGCCACCACTAGTTAACACCCCCCTCCCCTCCCCCCGGGGCTGTACCCTGGGCACACACCACTCTGCCCTCCGGAACTGCTCCCCCTCCCGATCAAAGAAGCGGCATAGTGTAAGGTGCACCTATTAGAATCAGGTTCTTAGTCTAGATAAGTTGTAATTTCATTTTGCATAGCTGTGGTTAAATTAGGTTTAAAGAATTGTTTGTATTGTGCTCTGTAAGTTAGGTTTAAAAAAATTGTTGTATTGTGTTCTGTTACTTGCTAATTTGTGTAGTCTTGGTTAAATTAGATCATAGATAAGATTTTACTGTGTTCAGTATAATTGTGGTTAAGTCTGTCTTCCCGCTGCCCTAACCCCCCCACAAGCTTGCCCGTGTCTCCCCCGAGCTCCCCAGTCACTCGTTGCAGTCTGTCTGCTGTTTAAACTTGCAGCCTGTCTGCTCTCTGTGTCCCCCTGAGTTTAAATCTCCCTCCGCAGCGCCTCTGCCTTTGGTCTCTGCTCCACCATGTGCTCCTCTTCCCCCATCCCCCAACCTCACTCCTCTACCACTGCCTTTCTCTCTCTCTCTCTCTCTTTTAATCCCTTCCCCCACGTGCTCACCCCACTCCTGCTGCTGCCAAACCTCAATTGTATTACTGAAGTCTAGCATAAAACCCCATTGGTTACCCTTTTTCTCTCTAACACACCTCACATTTTACATTTTCACCACTGTGACATATTTTTACCTAGAGTTGTTGGTTATTTAACACATTTTACCCATAACTGTTAGTTGGTTATATGCTGCTCTGACACACCTTTTACATAGGAACTGTTAGCTACCCGTTACATTTATACTTCAGTGTTAATTGGTTACCAACTATATTGGACCCCACTGTATTGTACCCCACTATTGAAACCCCCATCCTATTTACTAAAAGAAACCATTTCCCAATTGTCTACCTTAACAAACCCCGTACTCCTCACCATTGAATTTTCCCTGTTTTTTGCATTTTCTTAATAAAGTTTATTTTGCACTCCACCAGTGCAGTAGTTGTCCCCCAAGATCCCCTACCTGCTGGCAGGGTCACTTTCATTCACTGTTAACAGCCGAGCCTTTACTGTTATTACTTGTATTTGTGTATGTTAATTCATAACAAGGGTTCTGTTTAAGACATAGCAAAAACTGTCCTGCTGCTTGAAATATGTTGTATTTATTAGCTCTTTTCACTGTAAATCAGTGGCATACAGGTAATTTGACACTTGTAAATCAACATGGACTCCTTTTTGCCATCAGAGCTAGAAAACATGTGGTTATTAAGCTGCGTCTATATTCGGAAAGCCAGATTAATTCCCAAATATTTCTTATTGTACTTATATATTAAGCATGGCCATATTTAAAAACCCTAATGTTACACAAGTGGAAGCCTGGTTCTGAAATTTTTTCACCCACATTAACTTCAGAGGGAGTTTGTCTGAATAAAGAGTAGCCAGATCCTTGAAGATATTTAGGTGCCTAATTCCCATTGACCTCAGTGGGAGTTAGGTACCTAAACGCCTTTGAGGATCTGGGCCCAAGTCTCATCACAAGTCAGTGGGACCTAAGATCTTAAGTGCCTGAGTCACTTTTAGTAATAAGACTTAAGATTCCAAATTCCTTCAGCAATTTTTGGAAATCCATAGTGTTCTCCACTATTTTAAAAGCCCACACATGTAATGGTTTAATAGCTAACTTGTGTGTCTCCCTGTTATGCCCAAACATTGCCTTCTCTGGACTGGTAATTTATTTATGGAATATTCCGCCATCATGGAAAGTAATGGTTGCTGGTAGAATTAATTTAGACAGATGCAGATATAACAAGGATTTACAATTAACAGGAAGAACATGGTTGATATGATCCTCTTTCCATGGGTATACATTTAAATGCATAGCTGGAAAGGTCTAAGTAAAATGTACTGTAGGGCATATAGTACAAAGTACAGTGCCATAGAGGCACAAACTAAATTACATATACTGCATAGCAGTCCTGCAGTGCCCTCAGATTAGATGAATTGAAGGGACTGATTTTCATATAGTGTAGCCATGCAATTCATAAAATGCACGTGTAATTGCTTTCCTAAATTGACTGAGCAATTCCCATGGCTGTGCATCCCAATCAGGTAATTATAGATGTAAATTTTTGCGTATTCAGTTACCCAATTTGCATGCACAATTACTGTAATTGCCCATGCAAGTTAGGCACACAGTTTCATTCCCAAACAATAAGAGAATAAAATCCTTATGCCTTCATTATCACTAATTTCTTCCATATATTCCACAATGTTATTCCTAAAATAGCACTTCCCAGTCCTCCTCCTTTCAGGACACATCTTTCATCCTAAATTCTAATCTAATTCTTATTTTAATACTAATCAATCTATTTGAATGGTTTTAAATACTTAATACCTGAAATTTATAAAGACAAAACAAAAAGTTTTTGTTTTTACTTCTTTAGCAATCTCCCTTTCCTCTTTCATTTTAATAGCACCGGAAGGCCCAAACTGAGATCTGGGTCCCTTTACACTAGGCCCTATATATACACCTAATGAGAGAACAGTTCCTGTTCTCAGGCTCTTACAATCTAAACAGAGAAGAGAGACAAAGGGTGGGAGGGGAAAGAGGCACAGACGGAGGAAATGACTTGCCTAAGATTACAGAGCTGAGACTTGAACCTATTCCCTAATGTCTACTCCAATTCTCTAGCCACTAGACAAATTGCCTGTTTTTTTTTCTGGATCTTTCAATTTATATCTTCAAATTTTTCCTCCTTGTACTTCTCCTACATTTTTCTCCTCCTTCCTCTCCTCTCTCTTCTACTCTGCCCAAAACATTAATCTCGTCAAGATTATGACAATTACAACTGAAACTGCATGCCAACCCTCCCACCTCTGCGGTATCCCCAACATTTTATAAACTAAAGCAAGCAAAAGTAGAGTTCTGAAGCCAGGTGAGATTAAGCAAAAGAAAAAAAAAAAAGATGCATTGATTTTTATAGGTTTCAGAGTAGCATTGATGCATTGATTTTTATAGTCTATTAGGAATAACTGGACAAAATTCTTTGTAAATTATTAATGTATTAAATTTGTATCCTCTCTCTTCCTTTGTCCTAGTGAGATCACGGGTTTTGAACCCTGCTTTTCATACCCAGATCCTGTAAAATAAGAAATGGTGTGACAGCAAACCCCAAATGATGAAAATGGCCAGATCAGAGAAGTGTAAATCTAAAACATGCAGGAAGGGCTTGTTTCCTTTGATATACACTGTGTCATGCCAAGCTGTGCGTCAAAGCAGAATATCCTAGCTAGCCCTTTCTAATTAATATTTTGGGTCAGATTTTAAAGATATTTAGGCACCTACATTTGCAGATAGATGCTTAGTGGGATTTCCCAAAAGAGCCAAGGTGCTTAGCTCTCATTTCATTTCCATGAGATTTAGGTACTTGGGGCTAGAGTCACAATGGGATTTAGGCACCTAAGTGCATCTTCAGGCACCTAAATATCTTAAAGTCTGGTCCTATGTCTTGTTAAAAAAATACAAATAAATAACTAAAGAGATCCAAATTTGAGATCCAGATCCAGGAGCGCCACCAGCTTTTCTGCCACCCTAGGCAGTGGAAGATCCCGCCCCGAAATGCTGCCCCCCACAGAGGTGGCAGAAGGTCCCACCGCTGAAATACCACCACGGTCGTCACCCCCCAAATTGTAGTGCCCTAGGTGACCGCCTAATGGGTTGCGCCGGCCCTGTCCAGATCCAAAGTTCCTCAAAGTTTTATAGGCGTTTGGTTCCAGGGATTTGCTATGATCCTTTATAGATCTAGTCATGGACATAAGTCAGAGCTGGGATTCATATTTAGAATCTTTAGAACATTATGGACAGCAGAAAGTATTAATACTAAGTAGGTCTGATCTGAGTGATGATACTGTTCTTCTGATAATGACATAGTGGTGAGCTCCCATCCAAATATTGACTGGAATTGGCCTAGCTTAGTTTGTGAGAATTAGAAAACTGGTGAGATTCAAATTGAAGACCTTTTGTGGTCAGTACTAAGCCACATAATGTCATCTATAATACAAGCTTGCTCAATGGCCTAATGCAACTCTTGCCAAAAACTTAAGATAGAGCCCAATTATTTTTAAATGACAAACTTATTTTTGTGTTTCTGTTTTAATTCATGGAGTGGCTTTCTCAGCTAATAAAAGTGTCAGTGAACTGTTATGCAAAAAAAAAAAAAAATCTTCAGCCTAATATGGAAGGCTCTTAATTAATGTGTACCCAAACAGTAGGAGATTTTTACACATTTCTAATTTTACCAAGTGAGGTTTTATGGGTAGAGCAAATGAGTAACATAATCTTTAAGGGGGTCTAGCATTCTCAGGATGTAAAATGCATAACTCGCGTTAGTGTTAATGGAAATAACGTGCATGCATGCATAGGAGAATAAACCCATTAAATGCTGTTAATCTGCACTTAAACTTTGAAATTTCTTGGAATAATAACAATGTTGGCAGCTTCCTTTGCTATAATGGTTTGGGATGCATCAGAAACCAGAAATTTATCTTGCCGTATAACAATTTTTCTGGGCGAATGTTCTATTTTTTTTGAGCTAGATCCTCAGACACAATTCTAGTGACTCAGACTTTAAGGACAGAAGAGACCATCATGATCATGTAGTCTGGCCTCCTGCACATTGCAGGCCACAGAACCTCCACCACCCACTCCTACAATAGGCCCAGAACCTCTGGCTGAGTTACAGAAGTCCTCAGATTTAAAGACTTGAGGGTACAGAGAATCCACCATTTGTGTTGTTGTTGACTTGTATGGAGCTGGTTCACTTCTGTTGATGATCCATCGCTGTATATTTAAGAGAGAAGACTAAACATGGTGGTGAACTATTGCATTCATATGTCAGCTTCACTTTATTATTTAGAGCTGGTAAAAAACAAAGTATGAATTTTTTGTAAGATTTTCAAGAAAATCATGTCCTTTTTCATTCAAAAATTCAGAACTTTGAAATTGTTATTGATTATGTCTGTACAGGATTCTAGGTACTCAAAAATAGCTTTTAAACCTTTGAAAGTGGCTGCCATCTAGGATTTTATCCTTTGGAGGAGTAACTTCCTGTGGCCAATATTTGCAGCTTTTTAAATTTTCATTTCAGTGGAAATAGCCAAAACTACCATCATGAACCCAAGACCAACATCATCAGGGCTGCAACTGATGAATGCATACAAGACTGGACCTTCAATCTATGCCATTGCAAGAGGGCAGGGGAGGAATAGTAGAAATTACCTTTAAAAAGATGACATCTCCCACTTCTCTCCATAGCTGAGGAAACCTCAAGATAAGACAGATGCATTGTGGTCACACACACTCCCCGTGTCTCCTTTTTGCACCATGGAAGATCTCTATGGGAGAAAGAAGGGTTGCAAGCGGAGGGAATTATACAGATACTCTGGCCAGGGACATGTGATAGCTCAAGAAGGAGTCCATACTCTGCCTCAGTTTTTGCTGGAGGATTCTATGCCAGTTATCACACCACATTGGTACCCTGTGAAAAGCCCACTTGCTCAAGTTTTGAACACAACATGCAGACGTCACCCAGAGAGAAGAAAATCTTGCTCTTCCCAAACGTTAGTGACACCTGGAAGCAGCTATTGTAATTGAAGCAGGAGCTTTCCAGGGTAAATGGTTTGAATTAGCCTTACTACAGCCTGTCAAATTGAAAGCTCATTTCCTTCCAGGTATCTTCATATTCTGTAACATATCAACCATCAAATCCCTAACTGAGGTTCAGATCAGACTGAGACTCTGTCAAGTGCAGAAGAATAAATTGAGCTCTGGACTAACTTTCTCTCAGCATCCATGTTTTTATTGCCAATGCTTTATGTAACCACTTCTTCTTGTAATCCAATTCTGGTGTCAGAGACCTCCTGTCCTTGAGGTCAAATGGAACTTGCATGTGGATCCAGAATTTAGTTCTGTATGTTGGGGCTGTAAGATTGTCTGACTATGCCGTTGAGGGGGGCAAAAACAGTATTGATGAGTTAAAAAAAATTTCATTGAAAAGATTGCCTCAGACATGGCAAAGTGTGGTGCTTAATTTGCTTTCGTCTTCCTCTTTTCCCCACCTCCAACTAGGCCATTACGGTGATTCTAGGCCTCTCACACTACAATATGAGAACACTTTGCTATCATCCAATTATGCTGAGGACTCTATTACTATCCTGCATTCTATACTTGCTTGGTAAATTATAACACAGTTGGAAACAGCAGATTGACTGTTTTATGTGCACCCTGAATTAAAATGTGGTTCCATTTCATTGGGCTACTAGGAGAAGAAACAAACTGGACTATCCACTGAACCTGAGAACCACAATTTCATGTTTTGTACAATCATCTTATTTCTCTCTTCTTCCTCTTTCAAAAGAATAAATATTTTAAAAACCCTAGTCAGTATTTTATTGAATTCTCATCACTTATTTAATACCTCAAATCAAATGCTTTCCTGTGCTGCTCTATAATTATACTAAACATGGAAATATGTTGTCAGTAAAAATATGCTACACATTTTTAGTTCCTTTCTATTAAATGTATCATTATCTAGTGTAATTATTAATAATTTGGGATGGTTCATATATTTCCCAAGTCACTGAAATCCACACCACCTTATTTTTTTCAGTAGATAGCACAGACGTGTTTTCCTTACCATTAACTCCGCTATTTTCTGTTAAGACTAGCTAGTGATATGGATCATACAATTTTCATAAGCTTATTTTAAAATTCTTTATTAATGTGCTCAGTAACCCCAGTTTCAAAGCAAATTCCTAGCAAGAATGCCAGATGAGGAAACACGATATGCAGTACATGCTGCTTTTCCAGTTCAGGTAAAGAAACACCACTTAGACTAAGGCTATGTCTACACTACAGACCTTACAGCGGCACAGTGCCACTGTAAGTTCTCCTGTGTATAGCTGCTCTATGCCGGAGAGAGAGAGCTCTCCCGTTGGTATAAGTAAATCACCCCCAATGAGTGGTGGTAGGTATGTTGGCGGGAGAGCATCCCTTACTCACATAGCGCTGTCCACACCAGCGCTTTTGTTGGCGAAACTTACGTCGGTCAGTACTGACAAAAGTGCTAGTGTAGACATCGCTAATAACTCCTTGCAGCTCAATTGAGATTGTGTTCTAAAGACAGAGAAATAGTACTTCTATGGAATTAGTGACAAGTGGGTGTTAATCATTGGTTTACTCTTATGAGCACTTGTATGAGTGGGGTGAAACCCTGTAACCATTGACGTCAATGGGAGCTTTGCTTTTGATTTCAGCATAGCCAGGATTTCACCCTTAATTTATTGAGTAAATTGACCTCCTGAAAAAGTGTGGGAAAGATTATTGAATACCTAAAGAAAGTGCCTCCTCAAAAGACTGTGATGCATCCCATTTAGTTTGGAATCAGTAGTGAGCAACTGGTAGATTCTCACTGAGGCTGTGTTAGCCTTGTGTTTCTTCAGTTGCCTCACCTCTGTGAGTGGGGTTCCCCCCACAAACTCTGCAGCTCCTACTTGACTTCATCACCAGGCATTCTAAATGTTGGGTCATTTCCAAAGCTGCACCAGCATCCCCATCCCTGTGGCAGATGCTATCCTCCTAGCTCACCTCTTAACTGTCTCCCCTGAAGCTTTAAATTGGAAAACAGCCCAACACCACCTTCTGTCTTGGCTGGTGAGTTTACCTTTAAGTCCTTTGGTTTTGTTTTACTTTTGTCTCGGCTGAGCTCTGGTCTCCTTCATTCCAACCTCTGGACACAGGATAGAATGTTCAGAAGCTAGATAACTGGCCCACACCCAAAGAATCCAGCAGTCAGACACCATAAATACCCTCTCAAGAATGTTGAATATTTATCAGAAAGCAGCTTCTCTGTTGTTGCATGTATTTGTATAAAATCTATGTCTTTCTGCAAACCTTTCTGCATTTTTACCAGCTGTGGCAAATATCTTTAAGGACAAGAAGGAATAAAAAAATGGTTATTTTAAAGTAATTGAACCTAAGGAGATGTGCTGGATTTTATGCAGGGAGAGTCTAAAATTTTTTTTTTACTTCAAAGCCTAAAACTTTATTTTAAAATAAAAACACCTTTAATTGTGTAAACAAACGTAGGGCATGATTCACTGTCATGAATAGGAATCTTTCCACTATATTTAATGGGAGTTGACTGGGCCCTCAGTCTACGTATTCCTCTAGCTTAAAGCTAGTGCAACAAACATTATCAGATTTAAAAGATTAGACATTAAAATTATTATGTTTATCACCTGTCAATGTAAGAATGTTAATATAACATTCATTAATCTAATATTTTCATACAACTTGTATATTTTTACATTAATCTCACTTATATTCTGTCTCTGACTAGGTGAATATAGAGAGAAATGTTCATACATTTCTGTGTAAATGAAATTTGAATTTGCTTTGTTGGTGTTCATATTTGCTTATATTTGGACAGGAAAGTTTTAATCAGCAAGACTATCCTGAGCAGTCACATTAATACATATTTTATGAGTACTTTCACTGGAAGTGCTCTCATACATTTGTCCAACATTTACAAATATTTGTGAAATAATTTGCAAACAAAAATGAAACTCCACTTCTTATAATGCTCAGGTCATTCAATTGATGAGGAGAAAGAATATCATGTGCTCTAGTTCATCAGTTTCGCAGCACAAATAATGGATAATTAATTCTCATACAAGTTTGCAAGCAATTTGTTGGATAAAATTTGTTTGCACAAATTATCTATTGAACAATTATAACAAACCAACTGGGAAAAATCATAACATGGAAACAGAACTAAGAGCTAGCTATATCAGGAAGATTATTAACAATTAATTTAGCCAACTCTGTCTAAGATCAAACATTTAATTTTATTTTTTTCCCTGGGATCACATTGCATTGCAATGAATTTCTCCAATCTGGATTTCTAATTCATAGGACTTTATTTAACTGAGGCAAAGAGATATGGAATTAAAGTAAGTCAACTGTAGCTTTTTTTTTCAGATGGAGAGAAATAGCTCTTCAACAGGAAAAGCAATTTTCAACTGTGAAAATTGCTTTTTTTTGCAACTGAAGATAATGAGAACATGTCTAGTGAAATGACTAGCATTTTTGCATGTGGCACTGTTGAAAAGCAGGAATATTGCAAATTAAACACTAGATACAGATATTGTGTTACAAAGACTTTGCCCAGCAAATAATTAAGGGCCAGATTCTAATACTCTTATTTATGCTGAATAGGAACTTCATTCATGAATAGTCCCATTGACTTCAACGAGATTATTTGGGGAATAAGGTGCTACCTGCTGGGAACAAAGATTAAAAAAACCTCAGCCTAATAGTTTAAATTTAAGAAAAAAATGCACAGACTCCTGTCATCCATCTGTCCTTTCTTCGTTCCTCCTGTTATCAAGCTGAACTAGATAGAGCTATCTGGAACTCCCTCAGCCGCTGTGTTTGCTAAATAGAAAGCAGCTTAAACAGCAAAACCTACCTATTTTTTTTTTCACTTTTCCAAAGTCTATGTGAAATTTTTCACAGCAGGCTAGAGATTAAACTTTGTCAGCAATACTCCAGTGTGAATCAGAAATTCTGTGCCTGGTTGGCGTTTAATTCCTTAAGGGGAGTGTGTTACTTAACATTATGTCACAGGTACTGCTGTAAGTGGTACTAAGCCAGGAAGGCCTACATTTACTATCCTTTAACAAACCAGTGCTGTAGTATGAAATCCGAGCAACCCTCTCTCACCCTACCTGGCGTTCTCCCATGACCCTCGATGGGTGAGGGCAAAGCTTGCACTTCTTCTCCTAACCTGTTCTGTGGATAAATGCTCTGATTCAGCAACACACTTAAGAATGTGATTAAGTCCAATTAGTTTCAGTGGGAATTAGGCACATGTTTAAATTCTTTCAGAATAAGAATTGGCTTAATCACATGTGGATTCTCCACTCCACAGCTGCCAATCCAACATCTCTTCGAAGAGCACCAAATTCACCAGTGCTTTCTTGTCTGCATGACAAGACTACTACTCAATGAACATACTTAGTTCAGCTCTGGTTTGGGCAACACAGTCCATTGTACGGGAGTTGGTAGATTACCAGCCCCACAATAGCCTTGCAAGGGAGCTAAGTATTATGCTTCTTTTATAGATGGGTAACTTGAGACACAGAGAGGCTGCGACTTTGCATCTCAACAGCAGAGCCAGGGATGGAACCAATGGAGTCCTTTGTTCAAAACATAAGACCACAATCCATCCCAGAGACTCCATTAAGATTTAGAATGTTCTTAGGGGATAGCAGTGCTGGAAGACAGTTATTTTGAAAGTGATGTAAGAAAACATCCCATGTACCTCAGAAGCGGGTACAGGCCCAGATAGCAAAATATTGACCGAACCTTTGGTGGGCACACGAAAGGTTCAGAAAAAGGCAACAAAAATGATTAGGGATCTGGAACAGCTTTCATATGAGGAGTGCTTAATAAGACTGGGACTATTTGGCTTGGAAAAGAGACGACTAAGTGGAGATATGACAGAGGTCTACAAAATCATGACTGGTATGGAGAAAGTAAATAAGGAAGTGTTATTTACTCCTTCTCATAACACAAGAACTAGGGGTCACCAAATGAAATTCATAGACAGCAGCTTTAAAACAAAAGGAGGTATTTTTTCCGAACAATGCACAGTCAACCTGTGGAACTCCTTACCAGAGGATGTTATGAAAGCCAAAATTATAACTCGGTTAAAAAAGAACTAGATACGTTCATGGAGGATAGGTCCATCAATGGCTATTAGTCAGGATGGGCAGGGATGGTGTCCCTAGCCTCTGTTTGCCAGAAACTGGGAATGGGCAAGAGGGGATGGATCACTTGATGATTACCTGTTCTGTTAATTCCCTCTGGGGCACCTGGCATTGGCCAATGTCGAAAGACAGGATACTGGGCTAGATTGACCTTTAGTCTGACCCAGTATGGCTGTTCTTATGTTCTTAAGAACTCCTAACACTCAGGGGGGGAGAGAGTCTTTTGCCAGGGTGCAGCAGTAATTCACATTCTCACTATGGTATTAACCTTGAAATTCTTCTTTTAAAAGCACTACTTGAAGTTTGTAGTTATTCGGTTCTTTATTCAAAGGCTGACCTAAACATTTATGAATGTTGTACTGGTTTCTAGGCTAGAAGATTCAGAAGTGTAGTACAGTATATGCTGGCAGGGGTAGCAGAAGTATAATAATGTTTTTTCTCAATAAACAGAAGGTGATATTTGATTTCAGTGCATACCTTCAGTTGGAGATATATTTGGGTATGATCCAACACTATACTATTCAAGTCAGTGCCCCTAATCCTCCCAGAAGGGTGTGTGTCTTCTTCCATAGATTGTTTTATTCTCTTTTCTAGTATTTTTTTTTCTTTAATTTTCTGTCCTATCCATTTTTATTTCTATTAAGCTTTGAAAAGCCTTTCTTAATATCATATTCAGGCTGATAATTAGTTTTAAGGTATTCTTTGGTCTGTAACAGCTTTTGTTATGTGTAATTAAAATAATTAAAATATTGCTACCCCCTCATTTCTTAGAAGCCTATAATCCATCTTCTGCAGATGATTGAGATGTGGTGTTTGAATACTGATTTGTTCTTTCTGGTGCTTGTGATTCTTGAATAAAAGATTTTTTTCCAAGACAAAAAGTAAATCACAATTAGGTTCATTTGGTCAATGATATATAAGTTTAATACACTTTTTTTTACTATCACTATTCATGCTTCAGGGCATAAAGTGATCATTGGCTGTGGTCAGGAAGAATATTTTTCTCTCACCATGAGGACATTCTTCTCTCATACATGACTGAGGGTATGTCTATACTATCCGCCAGATCAGCAGGGAGTGATTGATCCAGCGGGGGTCGATTTATCGCATCTAGTCTAGATGTGATAAATCGACGCCCAAGCGCTCTCCGTACTCCACTGGCACAAGAGGCACAGGCGGAGTTGACAGGGGAGCGGCAGCAGTTGACTCACCACAGGGAAGACACCGTGGTGAGTAGATCTAAGTATGTCGACTTCAACTATGTTATTCACATAACTGAAGTTGTGTAACTTAGATCGATCCCTCCCCCCCAGTGCGACCAGGCCTAAGTGCACTAGGATTGTGATGTTGTTGTTGGTTGACCAGGCCTTCCCCGGAACAACCATGTATTGGCTATAGAAACCAAATTACTGGATTTGACAAGTAATTGGTCTACTCTATATGGTGGTTCTAATGTGGGTCTGTGTGTACTATCTAGCCAAACATATGCAGTAAATATCATAAGCACTTGATCCAAAGCCCATTCACATCAACAGAAAGACTCCCATTAATTTCAACATGTTAGTATCTTCATGTGCCGCCCTGGGATGAAATACTGCTCGTGTTCCTCAAGTGATCAATTTCAATGGATTTTTCCATCACCGAAACTCCTCACAGGAGTAATGCAAACTGGATTTGGTTCTTGGATAACACGAACCTTCTAATATTGAGCAGAGTGTGAAGGAGGTGAAGTGCCTGGAAATCTTGAAGGGTTCTGGAGTTTTATTACAATCTACTAGCATTCAGGGGTAGAGCTGAGTGAATAATTGACTTGGTTTGGTAGCAGTTCTGAAAAATTGAAAAAAAAATCAGTTCGGGTTGAACCAAATCTGAATTTTTTCCAATTTTTTTGTGAATCAAAAAAGTCCATTTTGTTTCGGAGAATGAATTCAAACCTGGGTCTCCTGCATCCCAGTAAGTGCCTTAAGTACTGGGCTAGAGGCTATAAGTGGTAGGGAGGGAAAGCAGCACCACCACACCCTCCTCCACCTCTGACCATTTTGTGAATTTCCAAATTTTCACCGTTTTGTGAATTTTGCATCAAATTTGCAAACAGTTTCATGTCAACGGGAACTGATTTTTTTTGTTGAATAAACCATTCATCTGAAATTTCACCCAGCTCTAGGACAAAGAAAGTTAAAGAAACATGGCAGGGGCGGGGTAGGGAATCAGAGTAGAAAATAGAGAACCAGTGAAAAGAAGAACAAGGAATAAACATCTTCAGTGGCTTGATTAGCAAGTGAAATGATTTATTTCAACTGTAGAAACAGTTGTGGTTTTTCTGTACTGATGAAACAGCAGCAAAGCATAATTCACATCCTTCATAACAAACTTTAAAAAAGAATAAGTTACCTGCACTTCAATTTTGTTCCTTTCATCTTACAAATAAATTGTCAGATGCTCACTTTTTCTCTGTTATGTATCCTTTTTTTCTGCTTTAAACTCTGAGGGATAGATTCTGTTCTCAAGATGAGCCACAGATGTGCATTAAAAGGAGAATAGGGCTCTTACAATCCATTTTAAAACAAAAGCAGTTGTATTCCATCTTCTCTAAGAGCCATAGAAACTCAAGGCTCTGAGCAAATAGGAAGGACACTTGTTTGCAAAGAATTCTTCCTTCACTTCTGGCATAACCACGGTAATAAGACAGAAAAAAATATATATACAGCAGCCCTTGAGATCTGTTCTAGATTTAAAACACAAGGTATATATTTTTTCCACTCATGAAGAGCAACTTCATAATTTTAGTCTGACTTATTTTATATTAAGGGGAAAAACCCAAGAAAAATACGAAAGATAATGTCTCTGAGAGAGCACTCTCTGCTCTGCGGGAATCTGCATTCAACTGACCACAAAATGGTTGTCTGTCTCAAAAGCCAGAAGAATCTCTAGATTTTGAGGTATAATATGCAGTAAAGGAATATGTAATCGTTATACAGCTCAACATTTATGACCTTGTTCTGAATTTGGCAGAATGAGCTCTCCCATCCCTTCTAGAAAAGCCTTTTTGCTCTCACCACAATCCTTTAGCCAAAGTCTCCTGCAAAAATATAACCCATATTTTTTAATAACGTGTTAATCCTTTCTTTTTTTTTTTTTGAAAGTTGTCTGGAAATCTGTATGCAATGGGTTTTGTTGTTGAAGATGGGTTGTTCCGATTCTCTAGGTACAGAAATACCTTTTGCAGACTCAGCGACACTCAATGTCTGCCAGAAATTAAAGAAGGTCCTGCAGAGATCATGTACTACAAGAACTGTTTCTGAAGCTGGAGAGAGTTTCTCCTCCAGGGCCCATTCAGACAGCTAACCCGAACTACCTGATTTGTCAGCATTAGGGGCTTTCAGTTGTGCAAACATCTGCAGGAGCCCAGTGTCTGCTACACTGAGATGTGACCACAGGATATGGGTAGTTCTTTTCTGTTTGAATTTTACATGCAAATTTATTACAATATTACACCCCAGCCCCCTGGCTGACTCTTTTGATGTGAGTGCATTTTTCCAAGGACAGAGATTTTTGTGCCAACAGGCATAGTTGGCAGCAGGCAAGAAGCCTACTCTCTGCAGAGCTGGCAATGAATTAGATAAAGATCATAGCCTCCACAGAGCCAGAAGTCAGTTCAAAGAGACAAGGACTGCTCTCCCTGGGAAGGTAGCATCAGATGAAAAAGGCAACTGGTCACTAGCTGTGCACAGCTTGACACACAGTGGTCTGACAGTTTTAGACTTGGTGGCCTGACTTGAAGAAGTCGTGATCATTCCATTTCGGGTAGGAAGGTTGAGCTGGAGGTTAATACACAGGAGCGAGAGCCAGGTGACCTCAGTTCTCTTTTTGGCTCTCTATATAACCTGGGGCAAATCAATGAGGAACTGATTTTTCATACAGCTCAGGGACTTAATGTCTGTGATACCTACAAATCAGATAAATTTGCATGAAAGTAGATCTGATTAGCCATTGATTTACACCTATTTGTTAATACACAAAGGTTGGGTGTGGTCTGGATGATTCAAGTGAATACAATATATATTTGACATTTAGTACATGTAAGTGACCCATTCTAAGTACTCTTAATAAAACTTAAATAATCCAAGCAGGAACAAAACCACTGCTCTGATTCAATACCTATTGAAATTAATGGAAAAACTCAAATCGAATTCAGTGGGTATTGAATTAGGATCAATCAGACTTAGGTGACCCATTTCAAAGCTTGAATTCTGGTATTGCTCAAAAATGCCCATTATAATATACCTTGAATACTAGCAGTTACTCAATATATTTGAAAAAAAATCATGCGGTTGTGCAGAAAACAAAAAACCATAAAAAAAACTCCCCAAAAAGCCATAATGAAACAAACCAGACAACCACTTGCTGAATTTAGTATTCTCTAAATGCTATTTGGCTATCTCTAAGATTAATACATCAAGCACAAAACAACTCAAACAAAAATTTGCTCTGACTAACTTTGTATAAATTGCTGTTCTCTGTATAAAGTTCTTATTTGAAAGTTAATACTTAATATCTTTGGGAAGGCAGTGTGTATTGCAGAGACCTGTGTGCATCTCCAGTGTTTTCCTGCTGTGCAGTGAGAATGAGATGTGGGTAGTAGGTATCAGCCACCTGGCACATGTCTAATTATATTCTGCATCTGTGAAATGCTTATTGCGTATGTGTAGTTAAAAACTAGTTATAATTAACGTGGCATGTCCTGTATAAGTGATTTGCAGCCAGAGTCAAGGGATTTATGTGTGTTTATAATATTGGTGGTTTTATGTTTTTGTAATGTTTGCTATTTACTCTGGGACTCAGGGCCAGATTTGCAAAGGTACGAAGGCATCTGAAGACACGTAGTGGGACTTAAGAACATTAAGTCCCTAAGTCCCAAAGATTTCAGTGGAAATTAGGCACCTAAGCATCTTAGGTACTTTTAAAAATACCAGTAGGTGCCTATATATAGCTTTAGATGCCTAGATACCTTTGAAAACCTGGCCCTCAGTCCTAATGGCCTGATGTCTGACTCAGGCTAGATGAATTTTGTCTGAGTAAGGAAATCTGGACTTGAGCTACAAGAATCATGCACCTAAAGGCCATATTTTCAAAAGAGCTCAGCTCCTACTCAGGCACTTAAATGATGTAGCCAGAGTTTCAAAAGGGTAGTCATAGGCTGAGTCTTTTGAAAATCTGTCCTTAAAGTTATGTACAATGGGTTTGATCCTCGTCTTGCAAAAACTGGTATATATCAGCAGTTAATGGTGGATACCAATGGAGTGAAGATCTGTAGCTCTGTGTACATGACCCATATCATAGCAATCAATGAAAGTTTAGCAGGGCAAAGTGAGGAAACAATTTCTATATCAAGAGGCAGCATGATCCATTGGACTGGGACTAGGACTGGGATATTTCTACACTGCAGTCAGAGGTGTGACTGCAGCAGCCTGGGTCAAAATGGAACAAGCCACTCAAGTAAATACCCCGGGTCTCAGGTGGGCTTGTATAGCCTGTGCTCCCATGGTTTCACTGCTATTGTTATCTGAGCTAGCTAGATTAAAGCTAGGTCAGATATGTCCACTTGTGCTGCAGTCACATCTCTGACTGCAGTATAGACACGCCGTGGGACTCAGAAGGTAGGTTTTGTTCCCAACTATTTTACTGTGTGACTTTGGGAAAATCACTCCATCTCTTTGTCTGATTTCCTCCTTCTACTTTTTGTCTTTAGACTAAGTTTTTCACAGCAAGAAATGTCTCTTGGTATATGTCTGTACAGCTGCTAATATGACAGTTATGGTAAGTTCCTGCAATATCATTGGGAGATGTTGTTGAATGAAGTTTAAGTATCTTTGGTGTCCATTGTATTAAATGCAAAAGTTATGTAGTATTGTGGGCCTGGATGATCAGTGGACCACATTAAACAACATGGCAGAGAAGAATGAACTTTTGGGACAATAGACATGAAGTAGATTTGCTGGGAAATATCCTCCTCCTCCCCAACTCCAGTTATGCAAAAACACAGCCCTTTGAAACTAAGTCCCAAGGAAAGGGCAATTGTCTGCTGATTACCTTTTCGTAGGTCCCAAGCTCAAAGGCCCAAACTGTATAAAGGAAGGAGTCACAGATTCATGGGGGTTCTTGTTCTGAGCAAAAACTATTATGAACTTGGGACTACTGGTAAACCCCTTGGTGTGGTTTGAAGGACTGATCATCTGCCAGAGCCCTTGTTGGAGTGGGTGTGATCTCTGCTAAGCTTATCAGAATATGTAGGTTCTTTTTTTTTTTTTTTTTTTTTGGTTTTATGATGTTTTCTCTGTAATGCTTTCACCTTGAGAATAAAAGTGCTTGCTTAGAAAGAGCTGTGTGGTGACTCAACTGTGGGCAATTACACTGTTTATAGCAGTGTTTCTCAAACTGGGGTCACTGCTTGTCCAGGGAAAGCCTCTGGTGGGCCGGGCCAGTTTGTTTACCTGCCCTGTCTACAGGTCCGGCCGATCGCAGCTCCCGCTGGCCGCGGTTCGCCGCTCCAGGCCAAGGGGGGCTGCTGGAAGCGGCGGCCAGTACGTCCCTCGGCCCGCGCTGCTTCCAGCAGCTCCCATTGGCCCAGAGCAGCGAACACTGGTTTATAGTGTTTGGAAAGAATGCAAAGCAGGCCTACTTAAGCAGTTTGACTTGCTGGGGAGGGTAGGCAGGGAACTTAGCAGTCTGGAAAAATCATGGTCAGGAGGGAGAGAGAGATGCAAGTCTTCACCCAAGAGAAGTGACCGGTAAGGAGGTGGGAGCCTAGAGCAGGTGCCCTTGCTGGACTACGGAGGGGAAATACAGGTGCAGTTGCCCTGAACAGTGACATATAGCACAAATGAATGTTGATCTTGGTGGGGGCCTCTAAGCACTATTCTGTTACATATAAGGAATAACAATCCAATCTTATTTTTGCTGATTTCCTCAAATCCTGCCTTGCTAGGCCAATGACAGCACTTAATATGAATCAAAATTACAATTTATCTGGCCTAGCAAAGCATCACAATTTCACTGAATGCCCGTAGCATGTGGCTACTGCCAGAGACATGACACTAAATTAGACAGGCCATTGGTCTGCTCCAGAATGACAATCTTAGAGCAGTCTATGCTGAATGGGAGCCATGAAAAAGTCATAAATTGCAGTATCTCCTATTTTAGGTGTAGGAATGTACACATTTACCATGTGTGCCCAGGGCAATGAATGCTGCGCTTTTGACGGTACCTATTGTATCTGTCTCATATTCCTTTTTTGCAAACTAAATATTTGATAGAATTATATTTGTGGCAACATGAAATGGAATGGTTACCTGTTACTTTTTCATTGTTTCCCTGCCTGGGGCATCTGTCTTTGCAGCTGATAGCAGTAACACAAAGAACTCATCCCAGTAACCTGAAGCACTCTGGATGCCAGACACATTACAGATTTACATTTGCATTTTGCCTATATCCTGTATGAAGAGAACTGCAAACTCATGAAGAGATATGCAAATCCTTTTTAGGCTTCCAAAGAAACCATTTAATTGTCTATTTTTCATCCTCAGATTTTTCCCAGCAGCTTCATTAGCTGACACAAGGAAATGTCAATTCATTTCATATTTAAATATAGGACCAATTTGAAATAATATATGTTTACTCTGGGAGCATATTCATTTGGTATTGTTTTATGAGCAATGTCCAGAAGAAAGAACTTTTTTCCTATTTGCAATATTCGGTAACTATTTGAACAACACTGACTGAAGATTTGTATGCCCTCCATTAACAATAATGGCATCTTTTTTATTTTTGTGCATCAGGAAACATGTGCAAACAAATAAATACAGGAAACAAAGTGTCAAAATCCTGCAGAACCTATGAATTAAATTTTCTAAAGCTCCTAAATGACTGAGTCTAAATTCCATTGATTTTCAATGGCACTTATGCTACTAATTTAGATCTTCCTGAAAGAAAATTTACCCTATACCTATTCCTTTCACCCTAATATTGCCAAATGTGAAGTCTGAATGTTTTATGGAACAGATCCTCAACTGGTGTAAATTGGTGTAGCTCCATAACCTCAATGGAACTATGCTTGTTTACATCAGCTGAAGACCTGGCCTCTTTTTCTCTTACTGATATCATTTATGTACTGAATTCCTTACTAATCAAATCCACAAACTACAGAGCTTGTGGTGGAATATAAATAAGACAAGTTAATTTCCAAGTAAGCCACACACGCTGGCAAAATCTTGATTCAATTTAAGTTAGTAGGCATTCAAAAAAGAAGTGTGCTTACTTATGTATATGCGGTAGTGTCTAATAAATTGACCCTTTAGTGATAGACAATGTGTTTAGTCATTTATAGAGAATGCTCTTAATTATTTCAGTCTTTACTATCATATTAACAGAGTGATCAAGAGGGTCTGATTCAGCTGTCAGTTAGAACTCTGGTTTTGTACTATCATATTAATGAAAATCTAAAACTATATGACCAAATTTTCAGCTGTGCCTTTTGCCCAGGGTATTGATTGTGCCTGCAAAAGTGTGCAAACTTTTCTACCCATAATATGTGGTTTGCATGAGCAAACTGGGTGTGCAAATGGTCAGGCAGTCAGTTATGGATGCATATTTAGAAGTTGGGTTCATTTGATCCATGGGGGCGGGAGGGGAGATTCATAAAAGTATTTAGGTCCCAAACTCTCAGTTGATTTCAGTGGTGTGCCCCCCCAAACTCCCATTGAAACCAATGGGACTTGGGTGCCAAATATCTTTGTGAATCCTACCCATAGGGAGCTGGTAACTGGTTCCATGCTAACCCCCTGGGGTGAAGTAAATGGGCAGAATTACACGAGGGAGCTTGTTGCCAACAACACCAGCCCACAGTATGTCTGATTTTACCCAATGAAATGTGGGCCTGTTCCAAAACCCAGTGAAGTTAATGGAAGTCCCTGCACTGACTTCAGCAGATGTCCGATCAGGCTCTTTATCGTCCACTGTCATAAGATCTTAATTCACTTTTCCTCCCAACTTTAAAAGGAAAAACAAATGTCAGAGCGGACACAGTCACAGTGTGTGTGTATCATTGTGCCTCTTACTGTAGTCGTGCCTTTCCTTCCCAATTCCAGATGCGACTGTCCTCTAATGTAATTCTCCATTTTACATGAATTCACCCAAAAGAAAATTAAATGCAATTACTTATATTGCTGCTGAGTTTCATAGACGTTATGGATTTTTCTAAGGCTCAGACTAGACAATAAATGAACACAGAGACAATGGGCTCCATCTGAATTCTAGCTTGTACTAAACTGCTAAAAGCAAATTCGGACTCCTTTACTATTTTTATCAGATAATGTCAATGGAAGTGATTCATATGACTGGGTAATGGTCTTCCATCCCCACTGCAAGATTAATGCCTGAGCAAAGTCCAGGCATTTATAGAGAATATATATTGGGATGAAGCCTGGTTTTTATTCTCAAGTAGGGGAGGGAAGAGGTATATTTTCCAGGCTCTGTGCTCAGTTACATTACCAGCATTATACAGGTACCTAGTGATTTATTTAAAAAGAGGCAAAAAGGAACCTGGCAAACAATGAGGAAGCTTGTGTTCTTTGTGCTTTAGGATGAAATTCCTTTTGGGGCAAAGAGCCTGCAAAAGGCCCTATGCACTACTTAAGCCCTGCTTTTAAGAACTTAAATAGAGCTTAATTAACTGACCAGTTAGGGTCTCTGTGTGGCTGTGTCTCAAGACCTGCTCCAAAGTCCACTGAAATCAATGGAAAAACTCCCCTGAAGAAACTCTTATGGGTGAGGGAATGGAGAACCGATTCGGATATCTTCCCATTTAAGCAAAGCCAATTTCTCATGACAAAAATACCGGGTAAACAAATATATAACACATGCATTTGCTGCAAGCATTTATACCCTGTTTCTGAAAACTGTACTGTTTATACTGATAGGCTCAGGCGTTCACCCATCTAACTGGAGCTGAAGGCTAGAGATGAACACCTTGTCAGGGAGATTAGAAATATCCTTTCTCCAATAAGTGTTTTTGAAATACTTGGCACCCCTAAACAATAGCTCTTGCTCAGTATTTTAATGGGCCTCAGAAATACATAATGTGAGACAGGGATAAATGAGCAGCGTCTGAGAGCAGGACCACATTGGCATCATGGAAATAACGCCAAGCTTCTTTCAGTTGCGTGGGAGAATTTTAGCAAAGGGGTTTGACAAACTCTGACAGCTCCATTAAACATATTTTTGACCCTCTCAAGTGGGGGTGAAGCTCATGTACCTCTGTCCACTGGTGTTTAGCATCTTTTAAATGCAGCTGGCCACTTTCCAAAGGAAGGCAAAGCTTCATCAACCAAACTCCCACATTTAGACACACATGGAAGATTCAGAGCTAGGTTATTCTGCTGATCATATGTTACTGTCCACTAGCAATCTACCAAAGGCATCTTTGCAATTTACCAAAGGCATCATGATAGCTTGAAGTGAGACTTGAAGGAGGACAGGATACTGGCTTTACAGAATAGTTGAAGGAGGACTATCTATTATCAAGGGGAAGCATAGAAAAAGGTGTCAACACTTTTATGGGAAATGTGGACCAATGCGTGATGGAGGCTGGCAACATTTGCAGAGTGGACTAATAAATGTAATATAGCAGAATGGAATCGTAGTCATATGATCCCACACTACAGTAAGTGCTAAATCATTGCTGAGAGGTAGGGACCCCCCTGCCCCAACTCTGTGAATTACAAAGTGTGTGGTTTAATGACATTGAAGATTACTCTATTCTATCCTATGTCAGCATTTAGGTCCCGGAAGGCAATTATGCAGGCACTTAAAGTTACACACCTGATTATGTGCTTTCCTGAATGAGACCCTAACCATCTGTTGTCCAGTAATCTTTATGTGATCTTTATGTGATTTATGGGAGGGATTGCAACTGCTTTGGAGGACAGGGTCATAATTCAAAATGATCTGGACAAATTGGAGAAATGGTCTGAGTTAAACAGGATGAAGTTTAACAAAGACAAATGCAAAGTGCTCCACTTAGGAAAAAAAAAATCAGTTTCACACATACAGAATGGGAAGAGACTGTCTAGGAAGGAGTACGGCAGAAAGGGATCTAGGGGTTATAGTGGACCACAAGCTAAATATGAGTCAACAGTGTGATGCTGTTGCAAAAAAAGCAAACATGAATCTGGGATGTATTAACAGGTGTGTTGTGAGCAAGACATGAGAAGTCATTCTTCCGCTCTACTCTGCTCTGGTTAGGCCTCAGCTGGAGTATTGTGTCCAGTTCTGGGCACCGCATTTCAAGAAAGATGTGGAGAAATTGGAAAGGGTCCAGAGAAGAGCAACAAGAATGATTAAAGGTCTTGAGAACATGATCTATGAAGGAAGGCTGAAAGAATTGGGTTTGTTTAGTTTGGAAAAGAGAAGACTGAGAGGGGACATGATAACAGTTTTCAGGTATCTAAAAGGGTGTCATAAGGAGGAGGGAGAAAACTTGTTCACCTTAGCCTCTAAGTATAGAACAAGAAGCAATGGGCTTAAACTGCAGCAAGGGAGGTCTAGGTTGGACATTAGGAAAAAGTTCCTTACTGTCAGGTGGTTAAACACTGGAATAAATTGCCTAGGGAGGTTGTGGAACCTCCATCTCTGGAGATATTTAAGAGTAGGTTAGATAGATGTCTATCAGGGATGGTCTAGACAGTATTTGGTCCTGCCATGCGGGCAGGGGACTGGACTCGATGACCTCTCGAGGTCCCTTCCAGTCCTAGAATCTATGAATAAAGGTCTTTTTTGTATTTGGAAATTCTATCATTTTCTTGCTCTCCTGATGTGCTGCAGTAGTAACCATTTTAACTATTTCCCTTCTTTCCTGCTCTGTCTTTAATCTTCAGGGCTGTGTTCCTTGATTTCTATTATCTCCACCCTCCTAGACAATGTCCTTACTCTTGACAGTAGATACTTGTCAAAAACTTTCTGCAAAAACAGCTTTTGCAGGAGAAAATTTGCATCTGTGTCCCTAAATATCTACATCTAGCAGGGATAGACATGAGTGCTTCTTACTGACAATCAAGGCTGACGAAGCACAGTTTTGCACCAAATTTGGGGAGCAAACACTTGACCCAAATTGTGTGACTGTTACCAGGTGGATTACTTATCAGAAACACACTGTTTAGTTCAGCATCAGGGAAGTGGTTTTTTCCAGCACTGGCACATGTTGCAATTCAGAACTCATCACTGATATCACAGTCACTGCATTTTACTAGTTGATCTTACTCAAGATGGCTGCAGCATATTATGCAGCCTATGCCATGGCTAAAGTGAAGACAGAAGGATGTTCCTTGTTAATTTCTTTTATTAGTGCAGCATTCACTTTTGACAATATAAGTTCTTATTATCCAAGTTTCATAAGCTCCTGTTTGGAAGATATTCAACAATAAGGCAAGAACTTTGATCTCTTTTCTCATGAATGATGGAAGAATTCTTAGATTTATTGCCTAAAATTTCCACTTTATTAAGCTGTCAAGTTTTGCTTGGTGGCATACTACAGAGTGAAATACTAAATTTGATTTAAAGGTCAGAGGAGATATGTGGCACCTACGATCTGCCTTTGAATTGTTTTTGTAACACTAAGTAGAGTTTACAAGGAGAGAAAATTGGAACTGGTCAGCATAAGTCATTTCAATCACTGCGTCTTTCAACAGAGAGCTTTACTTTTAACTACACTAAAAGATAAAGGTAATGGATACATTAGTATGTTACTCTGGGATTTATGAAATTCTGATCAAAATTCTGTGACCCTAATTGGAACAACTATGCAGTGTGTTTTGGGGGGAGGAATCACAAAACACAGGGAAAAAAGGTTTCTGTTTTCAACATTAATACAGCAATCATAATTATAGAAAATCCTGATTCCAAGAGAGGTTCTAATTTGTTTTTATCAAAAGGGTAAACAATCTTGCAAGAATGAGCACTGACCACTGTCCCAAAAGACCTTATTACATCTTTTAATTCACAGCCTAAATAAGGCCCCAGAAGAAATTACTTTTATTTAAAAATAATTTTACAGCTCTGAAGCAAAATATATTATCATTTTAATTAAATATACAGTATATGACAAGGGCCAAGATATAAATTTCCATGAGACCGAAGACTAATTTAATTCCCACATTTAATACATAAAACTCTTGACATGTGAAAACTCTTAATATCCTCATTTGCTTCTTAGCAGGGTCCCTTATCATGTAGTTTTCATTAGTCACATAGATAAAAGAAAACAATTATAAAACTAACTGTTAGGTCTATATGAGATATTGGATGGCAATGAAATTCACCATTATGTTAAGTTGGATTCTGTAATTCAGAAATAAGGAAAATTGGGCAATTTCTCGCTGTCTCATTAAAAACTGGAAGTTCATTCATTAACACTCCCTATTCTCAAGTGGTGTAGGATTTTGCTTTTCATTTCTTGCTTAGAAATTTAAAACAGAGGCTCACCTCTTGATTAAGAATTCTGGAAAAGAGCTGAACCTTCTAAAGATTAACTGTGTTATATGATACACTGGCATATATAGAGAACAATTATTTTTAAAAAGCTACTGCTAAGCAAACTGAAACAAGTGAAAATATTGATAATTTCAGCAGAGAGATTTTGATTATAGGAAGCATTCCTTTTTATATGTTAAACATGTCCTAAAATATCTCCTTTCATGGTACTTCCAGTTCCTGAAAGTGAGGCAGTGAAGGACAAAGGAATTAGATTCTCTATGTGATAGTAAACTGCTCTGCCACTTATGGTGGGAACTATATTTTCATTTAATCTAATATTATAGCCGGCCTGAGTAGCACCCATCTCAGTAAACCTGATTTCAGCGATTTTTCTCTCATTCTCTTGATGTAGTCAGATAAGTCAAATTTAGAATGAACTTTTAATGCTTGGAGTCCTACAAAAAGATGACTTTCTTTTGCAAAATGATTCAGCTGGTTTTGTTTTAGTTGAAATTAAAAAAAAAAGCCAATCCCACCTACATTTTTCCTACATATTTTAATCAAAATTTTGTCCCCAGAAGTAAAAATATGCCTGAAACTAGAAGTTTCAGCCTTGTCTATTAGAGACCACTGTTACTTAAAAATAAATAAAATAAATTGAGCCATGTTTGAAGAAAAAATGTTTTAAAGTTATGAGCATTTGAATTTTTCTGTGAGGATTCTCACAATGCCCTTTAACTGAAGGTTCATATGAACTATGCCTTAATCTGAAAATTCAGTTTAGTGGTTCTCAATACAGTCGTGATTCAGTTCAAGGAATCTAGCAAAGCCAGCTAAATTTGCAAACTCCCCAAACTGAATATATTTAAATTTCCTTTTTTGTTTTCTTTAAAAAAAAAAAAGAATAGCTAAGGCGATTCAATAGAAGAATCAATGCTAATTTGAGTATATGGCTGAGAAATGAAGCACTTGAAAATAGACATTCTAAGTGAAGGGCTTGAGCCTCCAAGTTTCTACATGTAAAGCTCTTCCCTCAACTACAGTAGGACAGCTTGCATGAGTAAGTACTACTTGTGTAACCAAGGGTTTGCAGGAAGGGGCAAAGTTGTTGCTTCTCTAGTGTTAATTTATTGTGTTTCACATATATGGGGCGAAATTCTGCTCACAGTTTATACTAGTCAAAAGCCAAAGACTGCAAAGTCTCCTGATTTAGTGTGATCTAATGCTGGAAAAAAAATAGCAAACAAACAAACTTGATGCACAAAAAGTGTGGGCTGTCCATAGTCCCTGAATCAAATATTTCCTACCTCACATCCCACTAAAGACCAAAATCAATCCTATGGTTGCCTGAATAAATACTGACTGCAGGTAGCAGCCATATCTTGAGCTAGGCATACAATACTAGGAAAACAGCTATTACAGTGTAAAAAATATTTAATGTAGCTCCTCTGTAGGTGTCATTGTGGTGTAAAGAGTTCACCCTAGTCAGTCAGCTGTGACAGAAGTGGCTGTCTCTGCATGTTCTGTATCCAAGTCTGTAGACCTTTTAGCAGGGTTACAAATACCTGCAGTTCAGCATTATTTATGGGTATGGCCTGCTAATCATTACCTACTGGTACAAACTGTTTCAGCTTTAGTACTTGTCAGGTAAGCTACTTGAAAACTAACAATGTAGGGTTTCAGTGAGAGCTGTCAGGTGCAAAAGAAAGTTTAAATAAAGTACTGGAAATCTTTAATGCAACTTGAAAGTGACAGTTATTTTAGGGCATGTCAAGGGTAAGGTACAGTTGGAGAATAGGAAAATGGTGACTATGTAAAGCTGCCCTGAGGCCATTTATAAATCATTATAGTTCCTCTGAACAAAGAGGCACTCTGACTAGAACTGACCTCAGCTGTTTTGATTTCCAATAGAAATGGGCCTGAAACAAAATCCTGCAACCCAATATCTCTGAGGTTTGGAGAAGTTCAGATCCACATCTAAGCTTCCTCTCCATAACTATCTGAATAACAGGTCCTGTGAAGGTGCTCAGGTACATACCATGGCAATATGTGTTGAATAAGAATCTCAATAAAATAGATTAGAATGGAACAAAACCATCAGATCCAAACGTCCCTGAACTGTGAGGTAGTTTGGATTTAGATCCTAATTTTGCAGAGAAGACTTGGTTTTAGTTTGCTGGGGTGTGAATCTTTTGTTAGTATTTTGCTTTGTGTAGATTTCCACCTGCTGAGCTTTGCAAACTCAAAACAAAACCCAGTACGAACTGACCAGTTTATCTGGGTTGGGGCCAAAACCATATCAAAGCACCATTGTCCGGGTATACTGCAAGAAGGACAGGAGACTTGTTATAGGTTTTAATCAGGCTGCAACTTTATTATATAGCTGTCTGGGACTACCTGGCAGATAAAGTGTACAGTGCAGGCAAATCCATGCTTATTCAAATCAATTCTCCAGGGCTTTCACCAGCCCCCCCTTAGTGCACCAACTACCCTACAGAAATCTTTGCAAGGAAGTTGATTTTAAGAACAGAATTAAATAAAATTTTATTCTTCTTGGTTTCTCCCCAGAGGTGAAAGTAAGCTGGTCCGGTCCGGTCCAACGTACCGGCAAGAGCTGGTACGCCGTGCCTAGGGTTACCCTATTTAAACATTAAAAAAAGAGGACATTCCACGGGGCCCGGGGCCCTGGCCCCGCCCCTGCCTCTTCCCCGCCCCGGCCCTGCCCTGGCCCCACCCCAACTCTGGCTGCGCTGGGGAAGCGCTCGGCCGGGGGTGCAGGGTCTGGAGGTCTGGGGGCTGCCCAGCGAACCGTGAAGCCGGTAGCGCTTGGGCAGCTTGGCTCTTCAGCTACACAAAGCTGAGGTGTCTGGGGGGAGCAGCAGCAGCTGCTGCCGCCGCCATGGCGGAATCCGCCTGCAGCTCGCAGCCTGCCGGAGCCGATCTAAGGTAAGTAGGGGACTGGGGCAGGGATGCCAGCAGTATTTTCCCAGACATGTTCGGCTTTTTGGCAATTCCCCCCGGACGGGGATTTGAGGACCAAAAAGCCGGACATGTCTGGGAAAATCTGGATGTATGGTAACCCTAACCGTGCCGGACCGGACTGGCTTCTCTGGCGGTGATTTAAAGGGCCCGGTGCTCCAGCCAGACCCGGGCCCCTTTAAATCACCGCCGGAGCTCTGGCAGCTGGGCTTGGGCGGGGATTTAAAGGGCCTGGAGCTCTGGCCCCTGCGGGGAACCCCGGGCCCTTTAAAGCGCCGCCTGAGCTCCACTGCCGGAGCTCCGGCGGTGATTTAAAGGGCCCCGGGGCTCTCCGCAGTGGCCGGAGCCTCTGGCCCTTTAAATTGCTGCCGGAGCCCTGCCCCAGGCCCTTTAATTCACCCCTGAGCTCCGGGGATCCCAGCTGCCTCTGCAGCTGATAGCTCTGGGTGATTTAAAGGCCCTGGGGCTCCCAGCCACAGCCGGAGTCCCAGGGCCTTTAAATCTTGAAAGGCTCCACCTCTTCTGGTTGAGGCCACACCCCCGTTCAGGACTCCGGCGTACTGGTAAGTCCCTTAAGTAACTTTCACCCCTGTTTCTCCTCCTAGTGTGGAGAGGACATGTTCTCAAGGCTGGACAGAGACTAGGGCCCAAATATAGATGGAGCCCAAGTTCCATATGGCAATTGTTCAAAACTCACTGAATCCTCTTTGTGAACTTGGGTTGAGCTCTGAGTTTTCAGTGACACCTCCAAAGCAAATGAGTTTCATGATGGCATTTTGCACAGCTTTGCTGAATAGAATAGACACTGCAAATATGTGTCTCTGTTGATTATTCAGTCACTTGGGATTGCCCTCGGAAACAGCAGGCATCTGACAAATAGGGGGAACGCTCTCTGGATACTTCTAAGTAGTTCTATGGACCTGATTCTGTAAGACACTGAGTGTCCTCAACTTCCATTGACTCCAGGAGACTCGGAGGATGCTCTGCATCTTACAGAATATAAATGATAAATTAACTGATTCAGGATCTTTACCCAAAAGAGTGGCCCAAAATGGGAAATATTAAGGCAGCATAGAAAAATGGCAAGGTTTTCTCAATAGCAATATTCTCAATAGTACTGGAAGAAACAACTTGGGCTTACAAAGTCTCATTATTTTGATGTTTTCTTGCATTCCTGTCTAAAAATAAAATGAAATGTGTTAAATTAGGCCTGAGATGAAGTACTGAGTTTCTAGTACTAAAATGTTTCAATTATTCATACTGAAATCAGGAAACTAGCAAAGAGATAAACATTGTTGTTCATACACTGACAAAAGTGTGCCAACTGTTAGAAACATGTGTTTCTATTTCCGAATAATCCAATTAACATTAGGATGTGTGTAAAGTTATTAACATATTGCTCTGAATAAACTAAGTTATCAAACTCTGGTTTAAACTTCTCTTTCACAGATCACACTCAGCTAAATATATAGTCAATTTTAGATTCCTCATGCAATATTCTCTTAAAGAAAGATATAGTGATAGAAAAAGTTGTCAGTTAGTTATCAGGTGACTATCTGTGTAATGAATCTATTTGGATAGCCAGGAAAGCACAGAACCTGTAGATTCTCAGATACAGTGGATGGAATTCTTGCTGCACTATAGTTTGTTACAATACATTGGAGATGGTGTCTAAATAGATGTTTGGATCTGTCAAAGGTAGATGGTTTCTGAGTTCAACTTTTTTGGGGTAGAAGCACAGCGTTGTGTGTTTGCCCAACTCATGTATAACAGTAAAATCCAGATCTGTATTTGGGATTTTGTGTGTGTGTGTGAGTGTGAGTGAGAGAGAGAGAGAGAGAGAGCTTTGGATCTAAGGTTTTGGTTTCGAGCCATCTCTAGAAAATAATGAAAATATTTGCAATAGACTTGATATTAGTTAATCCCGAGCCGAGCATGCACTCAAGCCACCCCCATCAGAACCACTCCCACAGCATATAGCCAAGTAACCATAGTATTAAACAGGATTCTGATGATCTCCAGTGAAAAAAAACCATAGCCCGGGCCCTTCCAGCTCCCATCAATATCAATGGAAAGATTTCCATTCACTTTGCTGGGAGCTGAATCAGGCTCCATAAGAGCCAATGAACTCTTAAGAAACAAGACCTGTTCTCCAGAAATAAAGGTCAAGACAAGAGAGAGGCTGACAGTATATGACAAGTAAGCACTCCTTATTCTAAAACGCAATAGTTCTCAAAACTTTTTATGAGATTGTCTGATGTTCTCACAGCACAAAGGACCCAAGGGGGACTGTGAAGCAGACACAGTTAGTGATTGATTCAAGGATTAAAAGTTCAGATCTGTTGAAAAATCATTCACCTGTCTATAGCTATATTTATTTACTATTGATTAACATTAATTGCTTAAGACTCTGACCACTGCAATATCTGTCTGATTTTTATTTGTCATGAAAGCTACTGACTTATCCATCCAGACATTGCAAACCTTTTCAAGGATCATAGCTCTGTTGCTACATAGATTATCTAATTATATAGTATTCACCTGTAAAGAAAAATGCCTCAGACATGAGAACTATACACATAAAAGCAATAATTAACATTTTGATAGTGGTTTTATTATCTGTAAAGAGAGAACTAAGACATGCATTCAAAAAATTAGAATGTTAGAACCAAAGCCCCTTGCAAATAGCACCTGTAATCTAATGTTCGCAGTGTTTGATTTGTCATCTACATTTTGATACATTTAATGAAACGAGTGGGACTTCTCTTGGAAACTGAGTGCTGATATTTATTGAAGTCATAGTTTGCATAGCATCTTTATGGTAGCCCAAGAACCTCAATGACTTCTTAAGAATACTAAGGGAAAAAATGGAGTATTTTGAACTGCCCTATGAATATACAAATGAGCACTAGTCTCCACAAAGGACAAGGACCTTATTGTTGCTCTCTGCATGAGCATTGTACAGACTGCAAGCTAATCTTTAATGCAAGGGGTTAGATCAGAGGAGTCAGGAGTAGGATCTCCCCAGCAAGTGCACTCCGAGACTTCAGGAACTTCTCAGTCCCTATGATTATTCTAGCAGCTGTTCACTAGGGAGGGATATGTTTTGCCTCTGCCCTTCGGCATGAAGGACTGCTGTCTGGCTGTTTTCCCGCATCCCCCTAAAATTCCTGATGGGTATGGGGCAGTGACACCTACTTGGTACCCATCCCCAGTGCTGAAGGTCAGGGACCAGCTCTTTGGTAGCCCCTGGCCCTTGGATGGAGGCAGAAGGAACATTAGGTTCTTGACTGGAAAACAAATCTGTGTTGCCTAGGACTTCTTGGTTGTCACCACAGACACTTAGTACTTTATGGTGATATCAGGGACAGAACTCAGATACTCCTGCTCCAAAAGCACAAGTCAACTTGCGCTAAGGGTAACTATCCATAAGCTCTTGGCAATACAATGACTATGACAGAGAATTGAATAATTCTGGTTAACCAGTAGACGTAAATAGTGCACATACTAGCCAGTTTAGTACAACTGAGAATAACTATTTAATATAGTGCTGTGTGCTTTTACTTGCCTTTTTCAAATGGAAACAGCCCCTGTCTATGAAACCCAGCTCAGGGCCGCCCCCGGGGGGAGGGGGAGGAAGTGGGGCAATTTGCCCCGGGCCCCGCAGGGGCCCCCATGAGAGTTTTTTGGGGCCCCTAGAGCGGGGTCCTTCTCTCACTCCAGGGGCCCCGGAAAACTCTCGTGGGGCCCGGGCCCCCGTAGCTTCTTCCGCTCCGGGTCTTCGGCGGCAATTCGGCGGTGGAGGGTCCTTCCGCCCCGGGACCCACCGCCGAAGTGCCCTGAAGTCCCGCGGCAGGGGGTCCTTCCGCCCCGGGACCCACCGCTGAAGACCCCAGGCCCCCTGAATCCTCTGGGCGGCCCTGACCCAGCTAGAACAGCAACTACAAACTAGACAGATCCCTATCAAACTATTAAAACAATGAAATAATATATATCATGGTCTCAAAATGACTTACACAAATCTTTGTTCACCAACAGTGATATCTGTTAACAGCAAAATTAACTTTTGTTACATTCCTTCTCTGACTACATTTGCCAGAGTTCATTTTTGAAGCTTTCCAGATCAACCAGAACAGATAAATTAGATTAACTTAGGTTCACTGGCCAAGACAAAAACATAACTCTGAGGCTTATATTAAGCCATGATTTGAAGAACTTCATATAACCTACCATACACTGGAGGATAATAAGAAAAGAAAAGAAATATAAAAAAACCCACCCTCTTAAATTCTTACAGAGCAGGCACTGTCTGCTGCATGTGTAAAAGACTGCACTCGAACCTCAGATACACAGCATGGACCAATCTGTACCTGGAAAAATATATCCTCAAATAAAAGGCTGGGCTTTCTGCCCTTACTCATGGGAGTAGCCTGACTAATATGCCCCTGAGTAAAGGCTACAGATTGGCTGAAAGTCTTTGAGCCGCATGGGGTGACATTGTAAATTTTGTTCACATGATTTAAAATGAGCACAAAAGACAAACACACATGACCTAAAAAAGTACTTCAGCTCCTCAACAGCAGGACAAGTAAGCAGAATGAAGAGGATAACAGAAGACAGTAAAGTCAAATCTAAGCTGTCTTTAATTATGGGTCCAATCGTATAAACCTTGCACCCATGTGAGTAACCCCATTGATGCCAATGATAAATGTGAGTGATAAGGACTATGAATACAAACAGTTTGCCAACAGGTGCTATATTTTACTGCTCCCAAATAAAAAAAAAAAAAAGATGCAGATCCTGCTTTCATTTGTATCAATAATTCTTCTGAGTCCTTAACTTGTGCTTTATGGAGTGCTTTATTTAACTGCATATTTTACAACAACACTGGGACAGTGCTTGATTTACAGAACAGGTACAACTTGGGCAGAGGCAGTACAAGTTGACAAGTCATGTGCTGCACTACTTTGTAGGGGATGAGGTAGTTGAGGCTCCATCCTGATTTAGTACACTATTATGACATTTAATGACACAACCAACATTATGGTAAGTGTCCAAAGGGGTTCAGTTAAAGGCCTCTGCCGTACTTGGGACTGACTCCCTGTGGTTGGTCAGGGAACAAGTCTTGGGATGGCATCAGGTGGAGTCAAGGAGCAGCCACTGGGTACGTCGGCACTTGGAGCTGAAGCTGTAATTTCCAGCTCGGTACACATGTAACATGCGCTGATTGACCTAGCATGCTAAAAATAGTAGCCTGGAGGCCATGGCAGGAGCTGTGGGATGGGCTAGCTGTCCAAGTACCGAAGGTCCTGGATGGGATTGTACTCTGGGCAGGTAGCCCGACCTGCACTGCTGCGGCTACATGGGTGGTGGGTGGAGCCCCTCAGTCCTGCCCCTTCTGCCCAACCCCCCTTGTGGCTGTAGCCCTGAGTACCCCCTAGCCCCCCGTGGCGAGAGGAGCCCTGGGCTAGCTGGAGCCGCCCCAGCCACACCTTGCCTCCCCTCCTGAGACCCCAAGTCGCCCAGTGGGAAAAGCTCTTATCTCTTCCTGAAGAACCTGAGCTTTTGCTATGCACCATGCAGGTTCTGCGGCAGCTGAGGGAACGGTATGTGCTGTTCATACAGTATGTGGACTCCTGGGAGATTACTGATGAACCCAGGAAGCTGAATAGCATATACTGTCTCCTCACCTGCCCCAGAACCTGCAATTGGCATAATAATAAACAAAAACTTCCCCGTGCAAACCTCCAAAACCCGCAACTGGGCATCCGCCGGCAGCAGCTGTGTCAGGAGAGGCTTAGCCTCCCCTGGCCTATTATAGCCACCACCTAGGTGCGGCCACACTTCTAGTTTTAGTGTTTTCTATAGCTCAATCAAAGCTAACGCACATACATCTACCCACGGTGGAAATGACACCTCCAGCTCGAAGCATAGACATATCCTCCAGTACTGGTGATACTTCAACCAGGAAACACAGTAGAAGTTAAAGATGTTAAGAGCAGTATTAGCTTCCGTGTTTCACTGTCCTTTCCCTGTGGGGACGTAAAAGGGTTTTGCATAGCAGGGACAGAGAACAGCAGTAATAGAAGCCTGACTCCTGAGTGCTGGAGCTCTTTCCCCATGAAATACTAGGCTTTGTGGGGTGTTAAGGACTGCCCCTTTTGCCCCCAGGGAACCAAATCCCCTTCCCACCGGGAAGATGTAGTCAGTAGAAACTATGAGCGAGGGGAACATATTGCAGAATCCTGCAGAGGTTACCATGGGGAGGAACATCCCTCTGTATTTTATCAAACTATGCCACATTTCACACTGATGGTTCTAGCTGTCTCTGTGCCGGATAGAGTTTAATACAGTACCAATGTGCACTAACCTTGGGCTCATTGTGAAAAAACAACTATTCTGATAGAGAGAGATAATTCATTTTCTCTGGCAGGCCTGTCTATAAGGAGCAGGTAATGTGTTTTAACATAGTGACTTTCTTTGGAAATTTTCCTTGACATGTTTGAGCTGGTTTATGAACAGGGAAGTTTAGAATCCTTGGCAGAAATTTAAATTGCGTTAATGTTCTCTTAACAATACTGCAGATGAAATTTATATAAGAAGCCCAAAACAGGGATTTATGGAGGACATTGGTGACAGGGCTGCTGTGAAAATAGAGAAGAGGGAAAAAAATCACCAAACAGAAAAGAAATGAACCAAAGAAATCAGAAATGGAAAGTATCTTTTACATACTCTGGCGGAGAGATTAAGTATGGTATTACTAATGGACACGTGTAGCAGAAATATACCCGTATTTTCCAGTGCTCTGCCTGGGCATTAATCAAAAGCTTTGGAATAGGACAAAAGAGCAATTTAAAGTGCAAAACAGCCAAGAGGAAAATTAATCCAACTGCAACCAGGCTTTAGGAAATTTTGCAGTTACTCCAACATTTTTATAATGTTCCAAAGTTGTAGCAAATGAAAGTTACTGGGCAATCTCTGTGGATGAAATTCAATGCTGTGCAGAAAGCCAGCACACAACCTGTTCATCACTGTAGTCCTAGATGGCAGGTTTAAAAGGGGCCAAGGCCTTTTTGTGGCCCATCATGAAGGGCTTAATTTCACTCTGTGTGCAGTTTGTATGATATTCCTTCCTGCCTATTAATACAAAATGTGACTGTGACAACCTTCTATAAGCAGCATGAAAGCTCTACCCAAAGCATGACTTCACAATGTGTGAAGTCAACATTTAGCACTGAATTCTTAATTTTGTTGCCAGGTTGTTGGAAGCATAAATATTGCAGCATTGCTAAATCTCATGATTTTATCACCAGTCTTATGATACTTAGTATGTTTCTTAAAGCACCAACTCCCAGAGTCATGTTATTTTGACCAGTAATAGAGCCAGGGGTTTGAGCAGTGAGGCGACGGGTCTGTGAGGGGGGGTGTTGGAATGCGATTTGTCATTGGTGTTATATCTATTGGCTTCAATTATACCTATACAGTTAAAGGCCACCAGGAGTTGCCCCCGTGGCCCCTAATTATCTCTGTCACTGATTTTTAAGAGAATCTCAGCTTTCGTTTTTAAGAAATTAAGCAAGATTTTAGCTGTTGGGGTTATGGAATAAATAATATGACCTGAGTACACCGTAGTGCCGAGAAACCAGAAGTAAAATATTAAGAACACCTACGTTATTGTTATTTTTTAAAATGCCATGATTTTTGGGGCCTGAGACATAATTTCTGAATGGTTGGGATTGGGAATACTGAAAAATAGTTTATTTGGGGGAAAAACTGAAATGGGATCTAATCCAGCTGGAGAAACCTTAAAAGGCCTTGACAACACAGTGCTATAGAGGAGTGGCTGGTTACTCAGTATTATTAGCTCTCTCACTCCCTGTTACTCTTTTGCATGGGCAGCTAATACGAGTCACAGTGCTCTTTCCTGGGGAAGATACTGAACAGTGGTTCTCAATCAGGGGTCCGTGGCCTCCTGGGGGGCTGCAGCAGGTTTCAAGGGGGCTGCCAAGCAGGGCCAGCATTAGACTTGCTGGGACCCAGGGCAGAAAGCCAAAGCCCTACTACATGGGGGGCTGAAGCATAGGGGAGATGCCCTGCCACCTGGCACCGAAGCCTGAGCAACTTAGCTTCAGGGGGTCCCTTGTGGCATGGGACCTGGGCAGTTGCCCTTCTTCCTACCCCTTAATGCCTGTCCTGGCTTTTATATGCAGAAAAATAGTTGTTGTGGCACAGGTGGGCTGTGGAATTTTTATAGCATGTTAGCGGGGGGGATGGGGGCTCAGAAAGAAAAAGGCTGAGAACCCCTGATATAGAAGACAAGAGCCAGGATGCTGTTTACAGTCAGTTTTCTTCCCCTCTGTTAAAAAGTAATTCACTCTTGCTCTTTTCTCAGGACACACTGGCTCCTCCAGACAGGGCCGGTGCAAGGAAGTTTCGCGCCCTAGGCAAAACTTCCATCTTGCGCCCCCCCCCCCCCCCCGCCACCCCCCCCCCCCCCCCGCCGCTAACCCAGCCCCCCACCTGGGGACCCTGCCACCCCCCCGCCTGGGGAGCCCCCCCGCAGCAGCTACCTCCCCTCTGCGGCAGCTAACCCCACCCAGGTAGACAGCCCCCCCCTGCGACAGCTAACCCCGCCTGGGGAGCCCACCCCAGCTCACCTCGGCTCCGTCTCATCTGCTGAGCACGCTGGCGCTGCTCTAATTCTCCTCTCCTCCCAGGCTTGCGGCGCCGATTGGAGGAGACTTAGAGCGGGGGCTGTGTGCTCAGCGGAGGCAGAGTGGAGGTGATCTGGGGCGGGGAGCGGTTCCCCTGTGCACCCCCCCTCGTTACTGTGGGCGGCCCTCCACGTGCCCACCCCTCCCGCCCAAGCTCACCTCCACTCCACCTCCTCGCCTGAGCGGGCTTTTAGGCACCCCCAACCACTAGGCGCCCTAGGCGGTCGCCTAGTTTGCCTAAATGGTTGCACCGGACCTGCCTCCAGACTCATGGGCAAACCTTGCTACAGCCCTGGGTTTCATTTTGTACAAAATTTAGGGATAATTTGCTTTTAAAATTATCACACAAAAGCTTCAATTTGTGTTTTCTTTTTCAGTAACGCTAGAAAACTGCAGAGGGAATTTTCAACCAATGGCATGAGAGGCCAAAAAACCCAACAACAAATACTCTAACATGCATGCAAGAATTAAGAGACTGGCTGACTGAGATTTAGCCTCCTTACTCTTGGGCACCATTTGCTCCCACAAAAAATGTACCCATAATTTTGAACCCACAGGGGAGTTGCAGTGGAAAAATCTCACTAGGAACATGTCTAGCTTCAGCAATCAGGTAGCTAGTTGGATAAATCCTAAGACTTGTGCCCGCAATGAATTGCAAACAAAAATTTTGTGGATGCATTTTTGTAGGCAAAAATTGTGAGCTGAGCCATTGAAAACTGTTCCCATAAAAGCCTTTTCTAAGCACTGAGACACTGATGAGCTGCTCCATACGTGCAACTCCAGTCTCAGTTGTTCTAGCAGCTGGTGCACTCTCTCTTGTGTAGGGCAAAATGTCTGATGGGACAAAGACACCAAACTAGCCCCCACAGTCCTCTGGCCTGACTCACAAAATCTGCAGGGTACTGGAGCATATGGTTCCCATGCAGATCACTGCTCTGTGGGACACATTTCTCCAAACCTTCCCTCTTTTCTGCATCAGAACCACACCGGTTCTGCCAGGTCAGTACCCTCTGCAGCCATGCAGTTGGGAACAAGATTAATTTCATTTGAAAGAAGTCATTGAAGGGAAAAGCTCTTAGCTTCCACAACATATCAGAACAAGGTGAGCATGGACTTACATTTCTTTTCTTTAGTTCCCCTGTGCCCAAACTAGAAAACCATATCCAGAACCCAAATTCACAGCTTTGACATCTCTTTGGCACCATTGAAATCAATGGCAAAGTAGAACGTTAAATCTACACCCCTACCGTACCTGGGGATAATTGGATTTTGGATTTGAACCCAGAGATGAAAGCTGTGGTTCAGACCCATCTCTAGTTCCCAGACATGGAATTTTGATCAGCTTTGCATTTCATTGTGAATTTCTGGGGTACTGTCAGACCCAGAGACGTTCTGCGATGTGAGACATTAGAGCTGGGTTGGAGTGGATGATCGTTGTTTAGCGCAGACAAATGTGGGCTGCGTGCCGAGACTATAAAGCAGCAGCTGCACTTTAATTAAAACTTATGTCCCATATATCTTTGAGTGTTTGAGTGTTTCTTTGTTTTTAATGAAATTTTTAGATAAAGGGAGCTTTTTAAATTACGCTTCTGCCTGCTGGTGCACTCCTTTCTTATTCATTTTTTGCTATCATGACTTTTTTCAATTTACATTAACGGATTAGGCCATATCAGAGCTTGTGAGTTTATTAAAGGTGACGGCAGCAAAACACAATACTGTTTCTTGATCTATTCAGTAACTGTAGCGTTAGTCACAGTGTGCACTGCACAGACACAGAGTTTTACTCTGACATATAGGGGTATTAAGCATATTTGACAAACAATAGTGAATGAAGCCTCAACACATGCCCATCAACCAAATGCCTCAACATTTACATAAATTAATATTATTATTCTCATTCTATGGATTGGGGGAACTGCTAGAAAGAGGTAAAAGTTAGGGCTTGTGTACTGAGGGAAATTGATCAGAATAGCTATTGTGAAATAAACTTACTCCACAATACTATATAGCTATGCTAGTTCTTTTCCTTATGCAGACAAGCCCTTAGATTTCTAAAAGGACTGAGCACGACCACAGCTCCAGTGGAAGTCAATGGGAAGTGCTTTCCACCAGTAGGTCTGCAAAGAAAAACCCGCAGCACTGATTCAATTGACTGAGGTGTGCGGTCTTCAGGCTGCGGGGATAAAAATGCAGTGTAGATGCTTGGGCTCAGGCTGGAGCCCAGGCTTTCAAACTCACAGACGGGGGAGGATCTTGGAATCTGGAATCCAGCCCAAGATGGAAAGTCAACAGCGCTTTTTTTAGACTTGCAGCCTGAGTGCCACGTGCCTGAGTCAACTGACCTGGGCGCCGAGACTCAGAGCCCTGGATTTTTCTTGCAGTGTAGACCAATGCTTCTCAAAGCCAGTCCGCTGCTTGTTCAGGGAAAGCCCCTGGCGGTCCGGGCCAGTTTGTTTACCTGCCGCGTCCGCAGGTTCGGCTGATCGTGGCTCCCACTGGCTGCGGTTCACCACTCCAGGCCAATGGGGGCTGCAGGAAGGGCGGCCAGCACATCCCTCAGCCCACGCCGCTTCCCGCAGCTGCCATTGGCCTGGAGTGGTGAACCGCGGCCAGCGAGAGCCACGATCGTCCGAACCTGCGGACGCGGCAGGTAAACAAACCAGCCCGGACCGCCAGGGGCTTTCCCTGAACAAGCGGCGGCCCAACTTTGAGAAGCACTAGTGTAGACCTACCATCACTTGCAAGCATGGAAGTCTGGAGAGAGAGAGGAAACCAAAATAAAAGTGTGAAGGGGGTGGGGCAAGAAATGCAAAAGAAGCAAAATGAAAAATGAGGCTAAAGGGCAAAATTTTACAGCCATTTTCTTTCTTGTGGTAATTAAAATAAAAGATCCCTTTGTTTTCCTTTGTGCAAACTATCATGCAGGCCAAACTTTCTGATTTCACATGTGGGAAGTTGTAAAATTCTAGTCATTTTACCTTGCAAAGCAGAGAAACTTGGTTTGCTTTAGGCCTTCGAGAGCCAGGCAGGAAAAAGGAAATGAAGGCCAGGAAGATTTATTCCTTAGAGCCTTGAGCCTGGGTGGCTAAACTCTTTCTTTCCTGTTCAAATTCAAATATCTTGCAAACTGCTTGCTGCAACTTTAATCTTCATGCAAAATAACTGCTGAGTATAAACAGTGCTTACATCAATCTTTCTATAAATGTAAGCAAAACAGTCTATAGAAGTATGAATAAAGATTTGATTAAGAAGTGACAGCAGAAATTTGTGATAATGAAGGGATGAAAAGTGTTGGTTTGGAGACATGCCAGCTACTTGCAATTAATTTTGTTAGCAAGTCACCAGGATACCTGCTGGCTTAGAAACTGAGTGGGCAGTTTGCTACCCAGGCTTGGGTGAGATCTGTGAAGAATGTGGGAGAGATCTATAATATTTTTATAATGATTAGGTGAGCCTGTGTGTGTTTGAGGGTTATTGTGTTGCTTCCTAAAGGATAACTAAGGATTAAGTCAGTATTAGGTGGTTTTTGCACACCTGCTTCATTCTGTGTCTGATTCCAACTGGCTGTGCATAACAAAAAGTGCTATACAGCACCCTACTCAGACTCTCTGGTCTGGGAAGCTCAACCCTTACAGGCACAGTCCCCAATACCATAACCATTGCTTAACTGCCAATAGAGAGGTCAAGGCCCTCCTGCCAGACTGCTTCAGAGTCAGAGACCCTAGGGATCCAGGGTCCATGGCAGCCTGCCAGTCAGCCTGCCCTGGAATCAGGGCTCCATTTCCTTTTGTGGAAAATTTAAAAGTTGGTTTTTGTTCTGAATTGGAACAAAAATCAAATTCTGAAACATTGGACTCCTCTGCAAAATGGAATCACTTTTCTCCGCACTGCTCTACTTCTACTAATTGAGCTAAAGGAGAATGCTTTACCTTTCAGATGTAGAGGGTGAGTAGCATTAGAACTTTGAGTAATGACCCCCTATGCTGGGTCATTAGCAGGAATAGGACAGGCCTCTACAACTTGAGCTGAAAGGGGAAATCCATTAGTTGGTGGCAAGAGTAGGCGTCTCTCTACGTCTGCCTGGGCAAGCAACTGGAAAGGGATATGGATGCACTTTGCCAGCGTATTACACACGGAGATATTTGCACCTGTGAACATGTGCACATACATGCAGTAGTGTTACCCTGAAAAATGGATTCTTGAGAGTTCCAAATGACCTGCCTATTGGCCTCTTAAGATGTCCTTCCCAAGGTATAAGTTTCCAGGTTTGTTAATGAATACACTAAAGGACACGGATAGAACTGTCCGAAAAAGTAATGGACGCAGCCAGTATTCTTTTCCAAAACAAAGTATATTTTTACTAATGTAGCTAATAATCCTTAATACAGTTTATTCTAAAAAAAATCCTAAACAAGGCACAAACACAAATCCCTTATTGCAAGTTTAAAGAGCATTCAAACTATAACTGCACATAGTTTAAATAATTCTGAGAGAAGCACTTTGCTACAAATGGCCAGTTTGTAACAAATCGCTAACAGCAGTTCTTAAATTTGCTCTAAATGAGTGGTCACCCAACTGTGGGGCATGCCCCCCTAGAGGGGCACAGAGGAACATTTGGGGGTGGAGGGGGTACGGGGCAGGGCCCGGACCAATCCCAACTCGGGGGGAGGGGTTGGGAGGGAGCACCACCCAGTCCCCTCTCTGTCCCCCCAGCCCAGCTCTGACCCCAGCCACTGCTCCACTCTGCCTGCTTCACTTAGGCTGACCAGATAGCAAGTGTGAAAAATCGGGACAGAGAGTGGGGGGTAATAGGAGCCTATATAAGAAAAAGCCCCAAATATCAGGACAGTCCCTATAAAATCGGGACATCTGGTCACCCTAACTTCACTCCCAGCTCCAGCTCTAGCTCCAGCTCCGCCCCGCAGCCCAGCTCTGTCCTCATTCCCTCGCTGTCCCCAGACCACCCTCCGTCTCTAGCCCCAGCTCGTCCCCCATTCCCTGTTCTGCCCTCAGCTCTGCCTTCAGTCCAAGCTCCTCTGCTGAGCCAACTGTGCTGTAATGGGTGGGGGGAGGGATCGCGTGAACAGATTCCATTACTGGTAAGGAGGGGGATGTGCGACAGGAAAAGTTTGGGTACCACTGCTCTAAATTTTATTTAGAAAGTTGCAATTAATATTTTATGCATTTTTATTAACACTCCCACACCCCTATATACTACCTTAAACTATATACTAGCTGATAGGTTAAAAACTAACAGGCTTGTTTTATAAAACCTTTGGTATCCTTTTTTAGTTGCTGCTGTTTATTGCTGAAGTGGTTTTTCCCAAGTGTTCTCCCCAGGATTCTAAAACTGACACACTCGCTCTCCAGAATTTTGTAGTTGTTGTTACCTTTGCTATTATTGCCGCTTGGTTATCTTTCTCTCAGCAGATTCTTTTGCTCTATTGAGTTTCAGAGCAGCCAGCACCTAGCAGGCTGTGTTACACCTACTATCGGAGAAGACTTTCAATTGCATGTGCAAATCTGAAACCGGTCCAATATTTTTTCTATAACAGACAAATGACATGCTGTGCTTTTATATAAAGATCTTTGAATCAAACTGCTGAAGGTGGTGCTAGTAAGATGCAAAGTTTTAGCCCTTTGTATGACTCAGAGCCGAAGAAAGGCAAGAGAAAAGGCGTATAAAAGTAATTGAATAAAAGGAAACCAAATGAAACATTTAATAAAGGGTTAATTAAATCTGAAAAGTTGTTATACCTCACGTTTTTCATTAGCAGGCATATTTAGATGATTTCATTTTTTCTTGACCCTCCTTCAGAGCCAGTGTGTAATTTCATTAAGAGGCCCAGTCCAACTTCTACTGAAGTCAGTGAGATTCCTCGCATTGCCTTAAATGGGAATCAGAGCCAATCCTTATAGAAGTTGTAATTCTTTTTGATGAAACCTCACTACAATTTTGTAAATCCCATATCAATCACTCTACTATGATAGGCCCTACAGAGAGTTTGGGATATGCTTAACTTTATGCATATGACTAGTCCCATTGAGCTCAATGAGGTTACTCAGGTTCATCTTTGCAGGACTGGGTCCCTGGTTGGAAACTGGCTCCAATAATTTGTCTAGGTTTTACCTTCTCTTCGCAAAAGTTAGGTGTCTTTATTGAGGTGTCTTGCAGGGAAATCAGTTAATGATAGTGATAACTTCTGGCTTTTCAGGACAATATTAGCAATTAATGGGGATATATTTGGTCAGTCCCAAGTGATTACATGATGCTAAATACATTTGAAATTCTAATCTATGATCTTTAACTACAAAAGTTACCAAATAAAGTTTAAAGAGCAATAAATAAAGATAGCAAATATCATTTTATATTTTCTATCATTTCATTTTAGTTATTCAACTAGAACAGGACATTAGCACATCCTCTGGAGTTTTCTAAAGTAGCTATTTTGGATTTTACTGGGTAGCTGAAAACTAATGAAGTGATATTCCAAATTTTTGCAGTGGTTTCATTCTAATAAAACTCCCCAAAATTCCAGGCTTAGATTTTACTCATATATTTGTACAGCCAGTTATTGTAATTGCAGTCACACGTGCTGGAACTGTAGTGGTAAGAAAACTTTTGCACGTACATATGCAAATGCCAAATTCTGAAAATTCAGGTGCATTTGTTTATATGAAACTGATCTGAACTCTTTCAAATCTTTGAGTCTGCAAAACTTAACAGGAAATCTTTTGAGAACAGCTCAGTTGTGAGTGTGTTTATGGTACAGTACTTCCTGACAGATATAGCACATCAACAACCTCTCTCATGGTATCTGCAGTCCCAGGTGGAATCAGAAACAGGTGAAAATGAAATAGCAAATCAGAAAAAGTTAAGTCTAAAATCTGGTGTTCAGATTGAGATTTGGATCACTTTTTATTTTATCTGCACTGGCCTATACACCACTAATAATATAATGGAATACACATTGGTAATACATAGTCTTGTTTAGACTAAAACAGTTCCACCAAGGCAACAATACATTTTATCTGCTACTGCCTCAGCAGAAGCCACTTCATCTATCGGTGCCCTACTCTCCCTATCTTTAAGATGGGGATAATGATACTCTTCTTTGTAAATGCTTTGAGATCGGTTGCTGAAGAACATTATATAAGTGCTAAGCATTATTTTTATTATATATTGTACATTAACTTTAATGACAAAAGTTGATTAACTCCAGTGCTAGGCAAGAGTATAATCTTCTGAAGGAATAGCTTTTCAGTACACTATGCCATGTGTATAGAAATAAAAAATATCAAGCATTCCAGTGCTCCGGAATGGAATAATTTGTCTAATGAAGGCAGAGTCTATGGTCCATACCAAAATATGTTCTATTATACAGCAGAACGATGGAAAAACATTTCTCCCAAAGGACTCAGCATATGGAAAGAATCATATTTCAGTACAACGAAGACCACCCATTTAGCAAGTTTCTATTTTACCTCTATTTAAGTAGTGGTTGAATTTCTTAGTTTTCCTAAAAGATTTTCGACTGAAAGTGTTTTACTTTTCTGTAGGTTTATAGCATTATTTGTGACATTGTCCCGCTACATGGCTACTCAGTGTGTATTTGGAAATAAAGTGAATATGTTGTAATTCCAGGAACTGGAACTCTATTGATGGATCTAGGTAACTGTATATATCTGTAGCAATTATTACAGAAACTAATCTAAATGCAGCTAGAGAAGAGAGGATTGAAACATTAACCACTGAGATCCTGCAGTCATTTCAATCAGCTACAAAAAAGTAAAGTATATTTAATGTGGAGTGAGCAAAGGAAGAATCAAAACGATCTTTCCGGCTTGTAACAAATATGGCAAGATGTAAAGATACCCTATGTTTTGTTTTTTAAATAAATCTTGACTGCACTGCTCAGACCAATTAAGGTTAGTGGCTGTTTAGTAAGATCTAAAATACTTTCCCCTTCTTAAAGCTTGAGATGCAGTTTTTATGGTAAAATATTATCTTCTATATGGAGTCCCATCAACACCTTGCCCAATGCATACACTCTTGTCTTTCCTCACACTAGCAGTCCCACTGAAGTCAGGTAAATAGGACTCCTAGGATACAGCCTTTCATTGGGAACTGAAAGCAAAAGCACCTTGCCTGATTGGCACGTCCATCTCCCGCTCTTGACCCAATGGGTTCAGTACATCTTATTTTCTGAACCACCTGCACACAGTGCAAAATAATATGAACTATTTAATTTAATTGATTAAAACAAGCCTAAGAGGGAGAACACATTAAATATGTGGCTAATTAAAGCCAGTGAATGAAATCCTAATCCTACTGAACATAATAGGAGTTTTGCCATTCATCTCAATAGGGACATTATTTTATCCATGGTGTCTAACTTTAAGCATCCATGTTTGAAAATTTTGGGCCCAGTATTTGTGATTAAAGCTACCATCATTCAACTCCTGATAAAATGAACAAATCAGAGTAAAGACTCATTATTAAACAAAAATGCACAGTGGTAGAATAACTGTATGATATGAAATAAGATAGTTATAACTTAATTATTTTAAAAACATTAAAGTGCATCATTTTCTTTCTATAAACACTTGGAATCTCTCTTTGCCTCTTTTGGGAACATTAAACTCAGACAATTCTGCTAAAATATTAACTCTTCCACAGATTTATGGTTACTGGTAAATAAATATATTAAGGGGGGAAGGTATCTAAAGTGAGGTATTATTGGCATTGAGGGACCAACAATATTTTCAGAATCCATATCAGTATCTCAGTTGAAACATTATTTTGCATATTCATGGTCTTTTTAGTAGGCAATATCTATCCATGACTATTTTTGTTATTCCCTTATATCTTTTTTCTTTAAAAATTCTATAATTTAATATTTCTCCTGGAAGATTGGTTTTAAGAGTTTTCTTTCCACTTTTTTGTGATGTGGCACCAAATCATGCTCATGCACATAGTGAAAAAATAAAAAAGAACCCAAGTTTGTCAACATTAGATCAGGGATCCTGCAGGGAGATATTTTTATATTTTTCTTTGTGTTATTTAACATAGTCACATAAATTCTCATTATGGCATGAGGTTTCTGTTACTCTCTTAGTAATTGTCTTCCAATGTTTGCTCCCCCAAACAAACAAATATATTATTTGTAACTTTATGTTCAATACAGAATTGTTTTTAAAAAATCCTTAATCGAGATGAAACTGCAAAAAATTCAAAGGGAACGCTTCTGGCTCTACAGTGAATGACTAGAGAGTTTGGATGTGGAATAAAACAAATAGGAACATTGGATCTGCCCTACAGATTAGAGTTTTGGTTCCCCAGCCCTAATATCCTGCCTTTGGATACTTGATAGTTCAGAAGACGGCAGGATCAATAGAACATGGCTAGTTGTAGGCAAGTCTAGCAGAATTATTATTAAACATTTATATTGTACTGGCACCTTCAAGAGTCAAACAGTTCAGGATCCCTTTAAGTTAGCAACTGTATAACCATAGTCTCTCAGAAGATAGGTGCATTTAGCAGGGTTAATTGGGCAGTATTGTTAGTTGGGGAGTGGGTTTCCTCCCCATCACCTATGGAAATCATCTCAAGCCCTGATTTTCAGACATGCATACACAAAGGCATACACACATTATCACAATAGAGTTGGGGGGAGTACATATTGTCACGGAGTATTGGGGGACTCAGGGCCCTGCATCCCCGGCTTCCTGCGATTCACCATGACTCTCGGCCAGCCAGTAGAGCAGAAGGTTTATTTGGATGACAGGAATACAGTCCAAGACAGGTCTTGCAGGCAAAGACAACAGGGCCCCCCTCAGTTAGGTCCATCTGGGGGGTCCCAGGCATCCCAGCCCCCCTTGGGAGGTCAGAGCCATCTCTGCCTCCCAGCTATCTCACCACCCAGCTTCCAAAACTCTGCCTTCAGCGACCCCTCCCACAGCCTTTGTTCAGTTTCCCGGGCCAAGGTGTCACCTGGCCTCCAACCCCTTCCTGGGTTCTCATGTTACACGCTCAGGTATTCGCCTTCAGGCAGACTCCCATCCCGCAATGCAGACTATCCCAGCCACACTCCCCTGTCAGCATTCACAGACCACAGTAAGAACAGTCCCAGTTCGTCACACATATAAACTTGCCAATTGCATTAAGTAAATAAATAAGATTTGCAGATTGCACACATCAGTATTTGCACTATTCAAAAATACAGGAAAGTATAAAGGCATTTCGTAGATATTGGGGAGATCACCTCTTAGGTAAATTTGACAGGTTTTCCAGTAATTCCACAAATGGCCTGTTAGACATTCAGTTAGTTGGGCACACAATACTGGAAATATGTGTCCTGTTTAATCTGATATAGTTTATATCACTACAAATGACGTTATTGATCATATAACTTTCCTGTTTATTGGCGAGATTTGAAGAAGACCTCAGTGTAAGCGCCAAAGCTTATATGTTTTACCAACAGAACTTGGTTCAGTAAAAGATATTGCCTCACCCACCTTGTCTCTCCGCTATAACTATCGTGCCATTTTAAAAGCCAGCCACAGTATTTGAGTAGCTGAGCTCATGCAGGCTAACCACAGGATGGAGAGGAGAGGAGAAAACTATGACACCAGGATGACATATATACATATGGAAGTTACCTGGGCTAGGTCACCATTTTAAATTAAAGTTGTTCTCAGTGGTTTCTCCCAGTTAAAATATTATTTAATTATTTTAAAGAAAGAACCTACCTCACTTTTGAAAAAAAAATGGCGCATATAGCTTGGCAATAGAGAAAAAAAGTCTCCCCTTACTCTCTGTAACACAGAATATGTAACAATTAAATGCTTTACATCCTGGAGATTAGAGTGTATTACTTATTTATCTGTGAATAAATTAGTTAATAGCCATTTAGATTAATTTGTGCCCTTAGTCACACCACTTGATGTGCATATGCAATTGTGGTAGCTATGCATATAAATTAGGCATGCAATTAAGCATGTTTATTGTGTTTCTCAAGCAATTAAGACTTTGCACAGTTTAGTGGTTAGAGAGCCATGCTAGGAGCCAGGTGATTTGAGTTCTATTCCTGTTTTACCCAAGGTTGCAAAGTAGCTCTATGGCAAGTCACTTAGAACCAGATTTTCAAAGATATTAGGTGCTTAATGATTGAGGTAGGTACCTAGTGGGAGTTTCAAAAGGCCCTAAGCAGGTTGGGAACTTAACTCCAATTAAAATCCATCAGCATTAGGCAACTAACCTACCTAGGCATCTCACTAGGCACCTATCCGAATCGTTAAGCCCCTAAATTCCTTTGAAAATCTGGCCCTTAACCTCATTATACCTCAGTTTACCCACTTGTAAATTGGGGCTCATAATGCTTCTTCACTTTGCATAGAGCTTTGAGACTTATGGCTGAAAAGAACCATATTATAATTATTCCTATTATTAAGGGAGAAACCTGTCACTGTTAAATCTAAACGCCAAGCACACTTAGAACTACCTGACTGATTACTTTCACTGTTAATTTGGTAGTTCTATAATTTATGTGTGACTGATTCAGCAATAGATGTAACATCTGATACTTGTAAAAGATTTCCTGGAAATAACCTACACCTTTTTAATCAAAATTTGAAGCCATAGCCTCTCTCCTTCTTGTGTAATGACCAATCAAGCCAATGTGTGTCCTAATTCTATATGGCAGAGTTGCACTGCACCATTATGCAATTTAAATTAAAAGTGGTGCCATACTATTTTAATTCTTATTATTCTAAAATATGACCTACATATAGGATAAACCAGGGCAGAAATTCATATAGTAGAGGAAAGGAAATTTGGAAAGGAACAAAAAAAATTGCAAATGCCTACAAAAGTGATTGTATCTTGCTAAACTACCATTTAAAAAAATTGCTCTCTCGATTTCTGTAGAGGGTTTTTGTACATTATTTGGAAGATACAACACCAGCTGCTGAAGCTGCAGCCCATCCATGAGGCTTTTCCCGCTCCCTACTCTTTATTCTAATATTAAAAATGTTCAAAAGGGAACCAGGAGTATTTTGAAAATGCTTTATCTTTTAAGAACGTTCTTGGTAGTGAATTTGATTTAGTGATAAAAAGACAATATGTTTCCAGGGTCTCCTCTTCTGTTGCTTTGTTTACTGCTACAGTGTTTTAAAATATTTTTATTGCAGGCTCTGTGCTCAATTTAGGGTTTAAAGTAAACATTCTGCTCTATAGTGCTACTAAAACAAAGCTTGTAGTGGCAGTAGAGAGTTTCATATTCCACAAATGTTATGAGCTCTTAGCTAAAAGAAATGCACATTTTCATAGCCTAAAGCTTGTTCTTTAAAATCAACTTTTTAGGGGAGCCGGGAATGGTGGTGGTGCTAAATCAAGCCCAGTACATCATTATAAAACTTCACCTACATTGCTTCAATAATTCCCTACAGTCCCAATGTTTTCTAAAATGTTTGAATAATAAAGTGCTGTTGAAATGCCATCCAGATTTGCCAAACAGTAGGAATATGATTAAAAAACTCACATTCCCTCCTTTTAGTTTTGCAAAATACAAATATTTTAAATGTTGAAAGAGACAAAATACTGTAGGGAATGAAGAAAAAAAGCTAAAATACTTGTTGCAACCCACTTCAGAATTAATTCTTGCCAACAGCTCTTTTACTTTAACAATCTGGTATTTACACTAAATTACAATTCCCTTGAAGTGGAAGTTCATTATAGATCCTGCTTCCACATTCAGCACTACACATTCTGTGCTATCTCACTGGTGCGTAACAGAAAAATCAGTTCACTCTCATCCTGTGTTCCAGATCATTGTTTCATTCCTAGGCTACTGAAATTGTAAGCCAACTGGCTAACCTAGTTTCTAAGGGGCAGATTGTGGCCTGACCATGTGTTCACATGCACACAAGAATGTAAGGATCAGTACAAATGCACTAGATGCAAGAGCACAGAATATCCCTTAGAATTTAAACTCTTTGGGGCAGGAAGCCTGTCTTCATATCTGTTAGTACCCTGAACAGGGTTTCTGGGCAGTGCTATGATATAAATATTAAATAATATAATAAAATACAACTTTACAAATAGTTCTACAACATACTGCTGTTCAACCTCTAATCTGGTTTAACAGCAAAAAACAGTTCATCACATAAAACAATCTGATAAGCTTCATACTTTCCCTCTAAATGGACTTTGGTCAGGTGAAAACAAAGAGGAGTCCTTGTGGCACTTTAGAGTCTAACATAGTTATTTGGGCATAAGCTTTCATGGGCTAAAACCCACTTCATCAGATGCATGGAGTTGAAAATAAAGTAGGCAGGTAAAAATACACAGCACATGAAAAGATGGGAGTTGCCTTACGAAGTGGGAGGTCAGTGCTAACGAGCCAATTCAATTAAGGTGGAAGTGGCCTATTCTCAACAGTTGCCAAGAAGGGGTGAATACCAAGGGAAAATCACTTTTGTAGTGCTAATGAGGCCAATGCAATCAAGGTGGCCCATTTCAAACAGGTGACAGGAAGGTGTGAGTATCAGCAGAGGAAAATTAGTTTTTGTAGGGACCCATCCATTCCCAGTCTCTATTCAGGCCTAATTTGATGGTGTCCAGTATGCAAATTAATTCTAGTTCTGCAGGTCAGGTGGAAATTATTCACATTGGATTGGTGAAATAAAAGGTCGTTATGTGTACCTTTAAACTGAGCTATTAATCTTCCATCATTCATATCCTATATTACGCATATACATGGAATATTTAAGTGCTTTAAGAGGAACAGTTAATTGAAGTCAATGCTTTCCTTTCATTTTTATCCATAATTTCACCCCAATAAGCCTAAAATTGTTGACTGGGAACCAGTGTGATGATTTCTTTATTGCATTTTCTTTCTGAATATTCAGGGAGATCCCACTTCAAAATATGCTGGGGGGGGGGGAGGCGGGGGGAAGCTAGCAAATCCCTGGGTTTCAAATCTTGCATAGACAATGATGTGGTACATGTAGTGGTATTCACTCTTCTCTGGATATTTCTGTGTAAATTCATGCCATTCAGTGCAACCTGCTAAACTCCAAAAGCAAAAACCTTCATAGGTTGACTTTGAATGATAAGAGTTTAAAAGAAGTGCCCCAAGTGCCATTACGAAAGTTACAAAAAATAATAGAACCAAACCAACCCCACAAAGCTCTCCACTCTCCTACAGACCTGAATCCCTAGCAAGCTCCTCCCTCTGCAGAAGCCCAAGTAAATGTAGGCATATAACAGCCTGCTCTGAAGGTAACAGGAGAACTAGATGAAAAAAATCCCATGGGAAGGGGAATGTTTTGGGAAATTGAGAATATGTAGAGGATCTGAAAAATATCCAAACTGGGAGCCTTAAGAGGTTCATTAAAATCAGTGGGCCAGACAAAGAGACCCCAGTGATGCACAGTCTATTGTTCATTATTTATATTTAAGCTTGGAAGGATTAGATTTTTATCAGTACATGTTGGTAAACATCAATTTTACTATTTGTGTGCAGTGTTGTTGTAGCCGTGTTGGTCTCAGGATTTGAGAGAGACAAGGTAGGTCAGGTAATATCTTTTAGTGAACCAACTTCTGTTGGTGGAAGGGAAAAGCTTTCAAGCTTCACAGAGCTCTCTTGAGTCTGGAGAATGTCGCTAGAGTATCTAAGCTAAATACAAGGTGAAACAAATTGTTGAGCATAAGGGGTAAGAGACCATTTAAAATGACGTGATCAATTAAGAGTTAGCAAGGAACTAGGGTGTGTTACAGATCGTTGTCATGAGCCGTAAAACCAGTGTCTCTGTTAAGACCATGATTTTTAGTCTCCAGTAGAGTTATGAATTTAAGTTCAGTTCCCAGGCTCATCTTCTGAAGGAGTTATGAAGCTTTCCTTTGAGGATGAGGACTGAGATATCAGATATGGAGTGATCTCTTTGTGAAAAGTGTTTGTCCATGGGTGATAGGGTGTTTTTGTCTGTTATCATTTTTCTGGGTTCATTCAAAAATGTAGTGATCATCTGATTTCACCTGCATAGCTGTTGTTGGGACATTTGATGCACAGGATGAGGTACACTACATGCTGTGATAGCCATGTGTAGGGCCCATGGATCTTGGTGTGTTGGGAGGAGTTGTGATGTGTTGTGGGGAGCATTGATCATTGTAGCAGTGGAGATTTATCAGCAGGTTTTGTATCTGTTGTTCTGGCAGAGTCTGGTGCCACTTTGAGTTGGTGTGTCCTGGGCTGTGGGGAGCTTGGATCATTAGCTTGGAGTGGGTGGTGGGTTGTTTGAAGATCAGAAGAGTGCGTTTGTGAAAGATTTGCTTCAGGATGTGACCTCTCAAGTATGTGGTGTAATTGTTTGAGGATACCCCATATAGGTTCTAGTGTGGTAGGTGATGACTAGGGGTATGCTGTCAGTGAGCTTTTAATGATCTGTATTGAAGCAGGTTCTCCTGGGGTATTTGGATGGGTTGTTCCATTTCACCATACACACAAAAAGCAGTGAAGAATGTTTCCATTGATGATCAGCTAAATTTACAGATTGCAAAGTATTACATGCTGCTTGAGAACTTATTGAGTTTTATTTATGGATATTTACTTTGCATATTTTGATATTTGATGCTGACAATTTGTGTTTTAATGGTTATAAAGATTTAACTTTTTGAATCTGAATGTCAACTGTCATTAAATAATTATTGACACCCCATAACTTCCCGCAACTGTGAAAATGTAAATATATAAATATTTGGAGGGGGGGGGGAGAAACTTAAAAATTAATATGGATATTATCTTTTGAAATTATAAAAAAATACCCCAAATTATGCCCAATCTATTTATATAGCTGTAGCATCAAGAAACCCCAGCTGTGTTTGGGGTCCCATTTGCTCACCGCTTTCTATGCATATAGTGAAAATCAGTCCTGCCCCAAAAGAGCTTACATAGATAACACACAAAAGATGGGCGAGAAGAAGGATTAATTAGTCTCATTTTACAGATAGGACATTGAGACACAAGGAAATGAAATAGTTTGCTCAGGGTCACAGAGGACATCTGTGCTAAGTGGGAAATTGAAGTCATGTTTCTTGAGCTCCAATCCACTGCTTTAATCACAAGACTATCCTTCCTCTCCACTGGGGGGCAGACAAACAGGATGGCACAGAAGAAACTCGGGATGGCATAAACTGGGATCATAGTGTGGTCAGGGTGGTGGTAGGATCCACTCATTCACTTACTCTCCTCAGCGGTCTGTCCCAGCTGTGGAGCCCCCATAGTAAGCTACAGGTACCCTCAAGAGGTTGATGGTGGAAACATCAGCTGAACTGCCCAAAGAATGGAATCTCCAAATATGGAGCTGTCCTGGCATCAGCCAGAGAATCTAGAGGTGACTCTATCCCACTTCAAGAGCCAGGATTAAGCACATAACCCGATTGTTTTTTGTCACAGGCTATGTCTACACTAGTGCAGTAAATCAACCTATGCTACACAACTCCAGCTACGTGAATAACGTAGTTGGAGTCGACATACCTTAGGACAAGTTACCGCGGGGTCTACACTGTGGGGGGTCGATGGGAGAAAATCTCCCATCAACTTACCTTATTTTTCTTATTGGGGATACAGTACAGGGGTCGACTAAAGAGCAATCTGCAGTCGATTTGGCGGGTCTTAACTAGACCTGATAAATCGACCACCGGTGGATTGATCTCAGAGCATGGATCACTGCCGTAGTGTAGACCTGCCCACAGACTTATAAAAAGCTGCCTTACATGCCACTGGGTCATCATTTAAAAACAATGAAACAAACAAAAATCTCCATGTAGAAATATCCTGGTGGCTTCTAGGCTTGTTTTGCACTGAGAGCTTAATTGGGAAATGACAGTCTGTTCATGAGTTTTCAGGGAGTCTAGAGAGGCCTGCTAGCTGCAGTAGGAATCTCTGGTGAACAGCTTGCTGTCAATCTATTCCTTTGATTTTTATTTCCTTTTATTTTTCTTGACAGAATATGAACACTTAGATATTATAGACATTTTGTGGGTCTCTGTGTATGATTTTTTTTTAACCTTGGAGTGTTTTCACACACACACACACACACTTATATAAAAGAAACACTTAACATTCTTTTTTTAATGTCAGCAGTGCACAAATGTGTATGCAATTGCCTGCCTGATTAGCACATACAACTATCGCTATTGCACTTGCAAATTGGATATTTACTCACACAAAGGACCGTTTGTGAAATACAATTCCATATATGTTCTATCATGTTCTCTGCTTTTAATTTTTCTGATATAGTTCAGTTTAAAATAGAGTAAGGACTGAGATATGCCCACTTCCTCAAGCTCTAGCAGAGAGGTTGTATTAATTTATATTTTCCATTATTATACGAGGGGACATATTTGACCAAGCCAAGCTCAGGACAGGATTGGATAGGGCTGTGGGGGGGAAGTTAACATTCTTTGTAGCTGCCTGATACTGGAGCCACTTCAGGCCCATGCACAATTCAGAGCAGCCTTAGAGTGGCTCTAATTTATATTCAGCTGCCTATGTTCTGAATCAGTCATTTCAGCAGCCAGTGATCACTGGAGCCCAGTGATGCTACTATTTCTCCTACAGCAAGGACCAAATGAAGTGTATCATGCAGCTGCTGTGTTGGCCCTATGCCACCCGGCAATCCCTCTATACTAGGGAGCTGTCAAAGCTGGTGAATCTGGCTATAAGATCTCTCTGTGGACTGGCACAAAGGGGCTATAGTGGGGCCAATGATCTGGATTACTATGTTTTTTAAAACTACATTTCAAAACTACATTTGAGCTATGCGAGTGTTTCTCAGCTAATGGGTCACAATGTCCAGAGGGCTCATAAAAGGTCATCAGGAGTGTCATGAGGCACTGAAAATTTTGTTACAATCTAAAACAAAGAAAAAGTTGCTCTCCCCACCTCCCGCACACTCTATCCCTTAAAGATCAAGTATTTTCGGTCAACCTCTTGAACACACAGCCACAAATAAATTATATAGGCGTATCAGTATTATCAATGATACATTTTTATCTTTAGGTTTATAGTAAATGTAAAGGGAGTTATGAATGTTTTTGATTTTGAATAAGGGGTCAGTAAGTTGAAAGAGTGGAGAAATACTCCACTATTGCAAACCATTTTGGGGCAAGTTTGGGCAGGACTTCAGGGCTAGATTGAGTGAAGTTACAACATAGGACAGTGATCTCTAGATTAGGTCATATACATCCATATTAATCTATTTCAGTTTAATAACCTGACTGTTGTGAATGATGATCTATCATCTGTTCTCTTAACTAATATAAATTGTGTCTGCAGAGTCAGTTCCTTTTTTTTCAGGAGGAACGAGCATGTGAGGATTTCCTTAATTGCCTTAAGAGAGGGTAGTGTAAACCCTAATGAAGCTTTGGAGGTCATGCCCATTCCGTTAGGGCAAACTTATAACTTGTACATAGCACTCAGAGTATCCACATTGAATTTTGCCATTCTGTGTTGTCAGATTCTTACCTTGATGTTTAAGCCAGTTACATGCAGGCAGAAGTTTTCCACTACACATTTTTTGACCTTGTCCAGTTGGCCTTTGTGATTTCAAATTCTATCTTCTGCTGTTCCCCCAAGTATAATTTCTGGACATGAGTGCCAATGAGTGGGATCTCACGAAGGCAGACTTCCTACGGAAAAACAGGCCACTTACAATGTTATACAGGCTTTACATATAAATCACAATTACTGATATTTATCCTCTAAGGAAATAGCCAGCTAAATTATGAGTGGGCCTAATGCCACTGAAACAGATGGTCTTTGAAGAAAGTGTCCAGGAAACTATATATCTTTATCAAGTGTGCTTTGATAGTGCTCATCCTAGCCAGGAATCTCCAAGTGGCTATCCATCCGTTGCCTACATATCCATCCTTAATTAGGGACATATGCCATTTCCGCTTGACACTAGAATGGATTAACTTTCAAAAATAATAATTAAAACAATGATGTGGATGTATAATGCAGGCTTTTAGTTGCTTTCAAATTATTGAAGGAAGAAAATATAATGAGGGCCTCATATGGGAGCCCGAAATGGGATAAAATAGAACCCTCTTGTAGCTTTCTCTACTTTTTACACATCATAGAGGTGTACAATATTTATTATGGAAAATCCCACTACCAGCGATAAGGAAAGCTGAGCAGCACTGTTTTGTGCCAGGGACTGGATTGCTCAGGATTGAAATGGCATATGCTTCCTTTCTCTTTGTGGTTAGTGGCTTGAATATGGCCCAGGATATTAATGGCCATGGAGTTTTAGTTTCCATCTGCCACTGCTCATCAGAGCAGGTGAAATGAATTGGTGATGCCAATCCAGTTCATGATGGATGGTTGCAGAGATCACGGAAACCACCATTACACTTGCTGTCATTCTCGGTAATCACATATGTTTGACAAAGAACTGAGTGGGCTATGGAGGCTGGAGCAGGATTCAGGGACAGCAGTAAGGTCAAGCTTGCTCTCCTGCTCCTCTCCTGTGTGGAATGAAAGTATTTAAAAATAAATTTTAAAAAAAACTTTCAATCTTGTGTGATGACAGAGCTTGGGGCCCAGCATTCTCCCTTTGGAGTTGGCTGGCCTGGAAATCAGTCCTACTTCAGAGGTTTTATTCTTAATGTTGGTTTATTTACAATATTTACAGGCTTTCTTTAAACAAACAAAAAATACATTTCCTAACTTCCATTGCCTCTTCTTATGCTGGCTACCAGTCACCATCTGGGCCCAGCTACCCTGGAACCGAGGCCCCTCTTCCCAAACAGAAGTAACCACAAGATTTCCCTTCTAGAGAGAAAACAGCTGTTTCCCTAGGAGGGGCCTTTTCCCTTTGCTGCACACAACCCATCTGCAGCTAGTTTCTCCTCTCCCCTGTCTCCTACTTGAAGAGGTTTTTAAAGGTCACAGGAGGCTGCCCTTAACTGGACTCCAGTGTCCATAATTAACCTGAGGTGACCTTTTTTCACTTTGTTGGAAAAAGGGCTTGTTACCATTCTATGATTGAAATACCTGCCTTCAACCACTTTACAGAATTGTCACACCTGACTTTATCACACTCGCTACACTAAATTGACTATTAAATTTAACTTTGTGGCCACTTTTAAAGACTTCTTAACCACATAATGGTGAAGTGATTCCAATTTGTATCGGTGATGATTAGTTCAGACTTGGAAAGCAATATATATACACACGTTATGGCCACAGAAGTAGATTTTCACATAAGGCTTGCACAGTTGCACATCCATCTTGTAGGAGCACTTACAGCTGCAGACATATACTGGACAATTTTGAACACAAATAACTAATTAGGCATATTAGTGTTCACAATTAGCCAATTTGCATGCACTGTTAGGTGGGCAATTATATGCATATCTTTTTGAAAATCCAGCCTCAAGAATGTGCCATATTGTTGAAAAATATAGCACAAACTAAAATCTGATTTTTGCAGGACAGCAGTATGCACTCACATCCTTACCCTAGCACACAAATCCGATAACCATGCTAATGCTGGACATCTCTGGGAGGGTGTAAAAATGGATAAGGATCCTTGCTTCTCCCCCTCCCCCATTGCAGCAGAGAGGCAGAAGAGCTATGCTGAAGTTACAGCCTCAGGGATGCAGTTACCCAGTGGCTGTTGCACCTCTTGATGGGGCAATACCTTTCCTCACTCCCAAATGCACCCTTTGTGGTGGCCTGGATAGGACCCACCATAATCTGGCACGACTGCTCCATGAATTTGAATTCACCGACCTGATTGGCCACTACACTTGCACTTGCACCTGATTGGCCACTACACTTGCACCTATTCTTTGTTGCCTTCGGTGTGGGTGTTTCAGATCCTTGAGTTTATTACAGTGTATATTTTCAGCCAAGTCAAGAGTAAACTCAATTAGGAAAGTAATAGTATTTTATTAAATCACATTCAATAATAAAGGAACACAATTTATACCTAGTCAGCATGTATAATTCTCTTCATAGGGAAAATCCTGGAACCCTAACTTGATATTAAAACTGGAGAGAAAATAAATCTGCATAATATCAAATTATTTAACTTCTAGAGCACAATAAGATTTTGCAGGTAATGAAGTTATTGTGGAGTGAATGGTGCCAAGGTAGCTTTAAAACAGCTTTTATTAATCCTCTAAAATTGGTGGTTGTGACTGTATTGACATTTTCTCTCCCAAATGGCTGATAACTTAAAAAAAAAAAAAGGCAAGAAACTCAGAAAGAATTAGCGATCGTATCTTTTTCATAGGATGGAGGAATTCAGTTAAAACCTCTTCCTCTTCTCCAGCCATCTAGTCTAACCCCCAATTTGGAGTTATAATATTTTGGCTCACTTACCTCTTCAGTGTTTTCAGTTTGTGCATTTTTTAATGTCTAGATTCCAGTTGGGCCTGGAGGCAGAAGTGCTGTCAATACACTTAGGGAATGTTAGACCAATCCATCTGAGAGCAGGAATTATAGGACTAGAAAATCATCCTGGTCCCATGAGCTTTCCAACCTGTTTATACAGTTCCAAGATTGTATGATAGTTCACATAACGGAAAATTGGGTAGTGCATTCACCAGTTTGATAAAAATCTTATCCAGTCTTTTGTTTGTCTGTTACATATTTTCTTGGAAAGTTTCCCTCCTGAACCTCTCTCCCTGTGTTCTCCATGAGCTTATCCAAACTGAATGTGGACATTGAAACTTGAGGGTTTGCCCAGTTGCTGCTGCTCCTGAACATAGTGAGACGGAGAATAGTAGCAGCAGTAAGATGTCACATCACTATAATACCAATTTCAAGTTCAGTACAGAGTTTACAATGGCGCCACTGGTGCCATGGCGCCAAGCTCAGGCTCCAAAGGGGCCCTGGCCCGGCCCCCTCTGCTTGGGCTGCACTCCATGGCCCCACCAGCTCTTCTCCGCCCCCCGCCTCTGCCCCCTGCCAATCGCTCTGCTCTCTCCTGTTGGATCGTAGGCCAGTCGAGGGCTCTTCTCTGCCCCCTGGCCACAGCTGGGGCTGAGAAAGCTGGAGCCCTGTGCCGCCTAGCTGGGGCTGCTGACCCTGCCCCCAGCTCTGCGCTGCCAGGGTCTGACTCCTCCTCCCCTCCCCGAGCAACCTGTGCTGCGGCCAGGGGCTGACTCCCCCTCTCCCCAACCCCTCCTCCCCCCCGAGCTCCCGATGCTGTGGCCAGGGTCTGACCCCTCCCCCACAGCTCCCCACACCGCAGCCAGGGGCTGATCCTCCCACCCCGAGCTTGGCAGGGGGCAGAGGCGGGGGGCGGAGAAGAGCTGGTGGGGCCGTGGAGTGCAGCCCAAGCACTGCCAGGACTGGGGCTGACCCCTTCCCCGCCCCAGCTCCCAACACCACTGCCAGGAGCTTGGGCTAACACCCTCCTCACACTGCTGCCAGGGGCTAACCCCCCCAGCTCCATTCTATCTGGGGCTGGGGCTGACCCCCCAAGCCCTGCTGCCTGACACCTTGGGTCACCCCCCCACACACACATGTTCCTCCACACCCTGCTGGGGGGTGCACTGGACTTTTTTGGTAAACTGGGCATTTGTTCGTTTGCTCTTGCTAAACAGTTGGCAAGAGCAAACGGGATAAATGTTCGTTTTTATCAAAAAAAGTTAGGATGGCCAGGACAGAACTTAAAAAGGGAACTGTCCCGGCCGAAAGGGGATATATGGTCATCCTATCTCCAGGCAAGTGGGTCCTGAGGGAGTTCGGCCAGGGCAGGGGCAGACCCTGGCCTGGCTAATCGCGCCACTCCCCAGAGGCCGGAGTGATTCCCCGCCCTGGCACTGGAGTGGCCCCAGCCGCGCTGCCAGCTCAGCCTGGCAGACGCTGTCATCTTCCAGCAGGGCCAGTGAGTGTGGCCAGGGGGCAGGGTATGAGGGAGTGGGTCTCTGGAGATGTGTGGGGGATGCTGGACAGTGGGGAGGGCTGTTGTGGGGTGGTGGGGGAGGCCTGTGTGTTGGGATGCTGGGCAGTGGGGGGTCTGAGTGGAGTGCTGTGTAGTTGTGGCGGTGGGCTGTGGGGAAGTGCATTGGGCAGTAGTGGTGCAGCTGTGTGGGGGGGTGCTGGGCAGGGGTGGCGGTGTGCAGGCTGCTGTTCATTTGTGGTAGAGGGTCTGTGTGGGGGGCTGCTGGGCACAGGGAGTCAGGGGTTGTGTGGCACGGCATGGGCCCGTCCCCGAGGGGAAGGGGCATGCTGGCAGCACAGGGCTGGGTGGGTCAGGGTGCGTCTGGCAACTGCCGGTTTGTATACAGTGACCTTGCATTGGGCTGGGTGGAGCAGGGCCAGCCCCACCATGCTATGCCCCAATGCCCCTGGCTGGGCCCTTGCTCTGGGGACCAACCTCCTCACACCCCTATTGGGGCCCACAAATATGTTTGGTGCCGGGCCCATAAAAAGTTAATCCGGCCCTGGTTCAGTTTGCGCTGCAATGGTATCAGCCCTGCTAGAATTCTGGGTATGAGGGAGTGGGTCTCTGGAGATGTGTGGAGATAATTTATTGTGATGAGCATTATCAGTCTTTATCTCACAGGTGAAAAGAACTCTCATGTAAACAACAACAACAATACTAAGCCTGCTAATTCTTTTCCTTTCTTCATGCTAAAGGCACCTGACTCCCGTTCACTTCAACCCAAGAGACCTATAGATATGTCTCATTTCCATAATGATGCCTTTAGGAATGTGCAACTTCACATCCTTCTTCACCTTGAGGCCTTTAATACTTACCCAAGACAGTCTTTATCTGATGGATAAATTACCATTATGTCAGTACTTACTGCTTGGTAAAAAACTGTATACAGTAGTTTTATGATCCAAACTGCTGATTCCAATCTCTTATTATCATCATTTAGTGATCATAAAGGTAATAGGTCTGATAGATCTGAGCATTCAGCAGAAGCATTTTGTATTTTAAGAATTCAAAACCTGTATTGTCTGTTAACATTGCCCATCCCCTGGGCCAAGTTCAGCTGAAAGTCAGTGGAAATATATCAGACTTACACTAGTGTAAACCAGGGCAGAATGCAGCCTACTATTTTTAATCCCGTTTCTGCTTGTTCTGCAATTTAATTTTTTTTTTCAAAAAAAGTAATTAAATACACGTTTTGAAAAAACCTGCTTTATGCATTTGCAGACAAACATCAATACTTTGCCCACATTCAGGCTGTGAAAATTGCCAGGAAACTCAATAATGATGGGACCTATCTTGAAAAGAAAAAAGTAAAGCTCCCATATTGAATTAAGTTAAGATGATTTGCCTGAAGCTGGCAGAACATCATATGTCCGACATGAGGGCACTAATTGATGCATCTATTTAGCAAAGCACTTAACTGTAAGCAAGTGAGCAATCCAGTTGAAGCCAATGAGTCTTACTTAAAGTGACTCACACAACACTTAAAAAGCAACAGAGGGTCCTGTGGCACCTTTAAGACTAACAGAAGTATTGGAGCATAAGCTTTCGTGGGTGAATGCCCGCTTCATCAGACGCAAGTGCTTTGCTGATTCGGGGTCATAGTTCTGCAAGATGTGCTATATGGTGAGGGCAAGATTGTGCCCAGCCAGGATATGAGAGTTCCAAGGAAGACAAAAGTTCAAGGGTCCCACTCCCCATTTGCACCCCTGCCCACAGCTGAGCCAGAGTCAGTGACCTTGTACCTGATCCATTGGTGCTAACTTCTCAAAGTAGGGCACAGAGGGGTAGGGACATGGCCCCTCTCTGCTTTGTACTGGCCAGCGGAATTGACAGCACATGGGAGAGGACAGGCGGCTGGCTCCTTTGGAAAGAGTGCAACAGATGCTGTGTTCCTTTTGCACCCATAAGACTAAGGCTTGGTCTACACTACCCCCCTAATTCGAACTAAGGTACGCAACTTCAGCTACGTGAATAACGTAGCTGAAGTTCGAAGTACCTTAGTTCGAATTAGTTCGAACTTACCTTGGTCCACACGCGGCAGGCAGGCTCCCCCGTCGACTCCGCGGTACTCCTCTCGGCGAGCTGGAGTACCGCAGTCGACGGCGAGCACTTCCGGGTTCGACTTATCACGTCCAGACTAGACGCGATAAGTCGAACCCAGAAGTTCGATTTCCAGCCGTCGAACTACCGGGTAAGTGTAGCCAAGGCCTAAGAGATATTATGCCAGATCTGGCTTCTTGGCCCAATGAACTAAAATTGGGCCCAACTTGTTCCACTTCAACACTGCATTGATAATAATGGGCCTGCAATCTATGACACAAACCAAGCTTTCTGGGGTGGAGGGTGGGGGTTTGGCAAGCAGCAGGGGTCAGGGACAGTCCTATGAGTTCTTCTGTTGAGATTATGTTATGATCTAATTTCTACTAAACAGGTTATTGAATAACTTCACTGGTCTCTCTCAGGTTTATATGGCGAATAGAAAATTTGACAAACAAGGTGGCTCTTGCAAATATTAATTAGATACTGTCTTTCAAACTCCCAGTTTGAAAAATGCAGCCCAAATGTGATGGAAAGTTGCTACCATCTGATCGCTTCTTGATGTTCTTGCATGAAAGGAGTTTGGTGGCCTCCTTTAAGTTCACAGTGGGTGAGTTTCCAAAACATAAAATATACCAGCCCATTTAGCAGTTTCATTGGTAATTTCAGCAGCAAGACCTGTTACTGAATGAGCCTAAGGAATGAACTAGCCTCTTTCCTTCGGATGACCAGTAATGCACAACAGTGTGACACTGTGTGCTTGTACTCTCACTGCTCAGGTCTTCAGTTTGGGGCAGGAGTGGGGAGCTTCACCCCAACAGTTTCATGAGCACTAATGTCCCAAGCCAGCAAAGCACTTCAGCACAGGCTTACCCTTGAGAATATGAGTATTCCCATTGTCTTCGCTGGGACTACTCACTTGTTTAAAGTTACACTTGTGCTTAGGTAACTTGCAAGATTGAGGTTTAGCTTCACACAACCTGCTGTAAGAGACTTATTTAAATTTCTATTTTGAGAGTGTGTGCTAATGCATTACACAGGTGCTCAGTGCAACAGATGGCTGCTTTGTGTTTCGTAAGTTGGAAGAAATAAAATAAACATTTGTATTTTATGAATAAAATATAACATTGGCTTCAAGGAGACCCTAAGCATATCAGGAATCTGCGCTAATGTTGCAGTTCATTCTCCGGTGTTTGATACAAAGGAGTAAACAGTATATGTAAGCTTATTGGGAGAGGGGAGTTAACATAGACAAGCTGCCACAGAGCACAATACACACAGTACTTGAATATCATAATGTTCCAAAGCCCCACAGCCAAAATTAAGATCTCTCATTAAGAAGCGCCACCTCTGTATTCTCAGTCCCTTAACTTCTTCTCTTCTCGTCAGTGTTATGGTTTGTGATCAAGTTCCAAAATCTCTATCTGGGAAAATACAAAATCATCTTTCAAAGTTAATACCCGATTTTCACCTCTGTATTTTATTTTGCAGTTTTCATTTTTAGCTGCAGTGTAATTCCCCACCCCACACACACACCTCTCCTCTGAGAAATTTTGCTTGGAAAGAAACCTGGAACTTCACAGCCTTTATTCCTTTTTCCCTGACTGTCCTAATCCTTATAATACATAATTGAAAAATCTTTGCAGTTATTGAACTGTTTCCACTTCATCTTTGAACCATTCTGGTGGCTGTGAAATACATTGCAGTATTGATATTCAATAATAGTAGCATAAAGGTAGTAAAAAGGTTACTGCCCAAAAAACTCACTGAAACAAAGCATAAAAAAATAAATTAGACGTGGCAGGAGAAGGAACAGTTTATTGGAAATTATTTTTCTGAGGCACATGACTATCTCCAGGTGATCAGTAGAGCACAGTGTTTTGCAGTGAGGAATACTGAGGTAGCTAGGGAAAACTAAATAAAACAAGCAAAAGTAGTATTGATTTCTAAGACAAAGAAAAAGTTTAGCTACTGAAAAGTTTCAAAATACTTTAAATTCTGTTTCTACGGGAATTGAGAACCACTTTTTTATTAGAGCATCCATATTCCGCTCTTGTTTTTTGTGTTGTCTGATTCAGCTTCAGGTTTGTAAAACAAAGCCATTGGGTGTGACGCCTTTCTTTGTAATATTCGTCGTGTAAATTTCTTCATTCTTATTATTGTTTATATTATGGTAGACCCATCTGAGATTTGAGACCCTCTTGTGCTAGGAACTCTACAAATACATATCCAGAGTCAATACCTGTCCTAATCAGGTTAAAAGCTAGCAATAAGACAAGACAGACAAAGAATAGGAGGAAAAATAGACTCAAAGAAGTGAAGGTTCTGTGAGGTGAGGGTTGCCAACCCTCCTGGACTGGCTGGGAGTGTCCCGGAATCAGAATCAATCTCCTGGTGGCTACTGAAACCAATCTGGGAGATTTTAATATGCTGCTAAAAGTTCGGTCAGTGCCACAGCAGGGCTAAGGCAGGCTCCTTACTTGGACTGGCTCTGCATGGCTCCCGGAAGTGATTAGCATGTCTGGCTCCTAGGCACAGGGGTGACCAGGGGATCTCTCCATGCTGCCCCCGCTGCAAGTGCCGATTCCGCAGCTCCCATTGGCTGGAAAATGTGGCCAATGGGAGCTGCGGGGGCAGTGCCTGCAGGCAGAGGCAGTGCACAGAGCCGCCTGGCCGCCCCTGAACCTAGGAGCCGGACATGCTGGTCACTTCCGTGAGCTGCACCCGTCACCCCCTCCAACATGCCAACCCCCTGCCCCAGCCCTGAGCCCTCTCCCACACCTAAACCCCATCCCAGAGCCCGCACCCTCTCCTGCACTCCAACCCATACCCCAGGCTCATTCCCGGTGTTTGGGTTTGTGCAATTAGACCGTTGGAAACCCTAAAGCAAAGTGATTTGCCCAATGTCACACTGTAGGTCAGTGCTGGAATAGAACCGAGGGGTTTCCTGGCACTCCAGGCCCTATCACTAAGCCACACTGCCTCATGTGTTCCTGTAATTCTGCCTTTTCCCAGAGACACCTGCAATGTCAGAATTGATTAACCACAAACTCTCTGGTTATAGAACTAATCTAAGCTATTTAAGATTCTAGTGGAATCATCTCCTCCCAAAGGCGTTTTCAATGCACATGAACACAACAAAGGCCTCAATAGACGTGTGCCAGCTGTGAAATGCCCTCTGCCTAGTGTTGCTCGGAGTGGTAAGAGAATTCACACTTTTACAGGTAACCTTATTTTAGAAATAGAAAGAGAAGATTAATTTTATAACTCCATGCTGCATAGCTCATCTTTTATGCAAAGCAAAGAACCTAAAGCCAAAGTAGTACTCAGTTCTATATCAGGTCATATCTACAGAGACTGAGAAGAGATGGAATGGGAGATGCCCCTGAATACCTTGAAAAAATGATTGTTAACTACAATTCTCTGAGTGTCTGACAGATGCCATGTTTGGAAGTCATTCCTAAAAGCACTAACTTCCATCTGTATTTATTTGCAGTAGTAACACAAAACAAGGTGGAGCACACCCTTTCAAAGGTTTCTGTTATTCATTTTGTGGTTCCCATGTATTCCCATATTCACTGGTATCCACAAAGAACCAAACATCTCTGACACATTTCTAGCCACCTTGAAATTTTTAAAAGATGCTTTCTAAAAATATTTCACCATCGTACACAGCAGGGAAGGTCTTGTTGTTGGGACTCAGGAGTAGAAAAGGGTTAATGTTTTAAGCTGAAAATTTTTTTCAGTAAAATTGCAGATTTGGTAACACCAAAATATTTTGTGAATTTGTGTCATTGTCATTGAATTGTTCAATTAAAAAAAGGTTTTAAAGAATTTCCAAAAATTGTAAATATTTCCATTAGACATTTTCAAAATAAAATATTTCAATGTTTTTATTCAAATGAATTTTTGATACAAAATTTTCTTTAATTTTAATTTTAGAAAGAAAAAATGTTTTAAATGCTCAAAAATCAAACAAAACTTTCAATTTGGATCAAACAAATGTTTCTTTTGACTGAAAATGATTTTTTTTTCAAATTTTTGAGTCACCAAAATTTTCTAAAAAATTTGTTTTCAGTTCAATCCAAGGTGATTTTTAAAATATATTTCCCAGCATTGTCAGTGAACTGAAAAACCCATTATTCGCACTGCTCTACTCAGGAGATCCAGGGTTCAACTCCTGGATGTGCCCTGGACTTCCTGCAAGACCCTGCACAAGTTACTTCATCTCCCTGTGCCTCAGTTCTCCATTTGGTTGACCCAAATTGAACATTTTGTTTGATTTTTGAGCATTTTTTTTTAAATATTTTAAAAATTAAAATTAAAGAAAATTTTGTATCAAAAATTCATTTGAATAAAAAAATCAAAACATTTTATTTTGAAAATGTCTAATGGAAACATTTACAATTTTGGGAAATTCTTTAAAAAAAAATAATTGAACAATTCAATGACAATGACACAAATTTGCAAAATATTTTGGTGTTACCAAATCTGCAATTTTACTGAAAAAAAATTTCAGCTTAAAACATTAGCCCTTTTCTACTCCTGGGTTCCAGCAACAAGATAAAATGGAATAATACTACTTTGTCTTTTATATTTAGACTGTAAGCTGCTTGGAGCAGGGACAGTTTCTTACTATCTGTTAGTACAGCACCTAGCACAGGGGTTGGCAACCTTTCAGAAGTGGTGTGCCGAGTCTTCACTTATTCACTCTAATTTAAGGTTTTGCGTGCCAGTAATACATTTTAATGTTTTTAGAAGGTCTCTTTCTATAAGTCTATAATATGTAACTAAACTATTGTTGTATGTAAAGTAAATAAGGTTTTTAACCTGTTTAAGAAGCTTCATTTAAAATTAAGTTAAAATGCAGAGCCCCCCGGACCGGTGGCCAGGACCTGGGCAGTGTGAGTGGCACTGAAAATCAGCTCGCGTGCCGCCTTTGGCACGCGTGCCATAGGTTGCCTACCCCTGACCTAGCACAATGGGCTGTCAATTACAAGTGGTGACTCTAGGCATTATAATAATAATTACACTGTAAAAATATGCTACTGGGTTTCCCCCTACCAACCCAACTCCTTCTCCCCATTGTCCTTGCCCAGCCAGTCCCAGTTGACCTCTCCTGGCTCCTCATCTGATATGTCTCTCCCCAGCCTCTGTCACTGGCGCCCAGCCAGTCTCCCAGTCCAGGTTTATAATCTAATCCCAGTCTCACTCCCACTCCTTCTCCAGATCCTTGTCCAGTCTCTTTTCCCAACCAATCCCAGTTCCCTCACAACATCCCAGCTTCTAGTTAGCTGTTTCCTTTCACCAGCATTCCTTCCCCCACTAGTTCCTAATCCCAGACTTCTTGTCTATCCATTTCTAGACCTCTTTTCATTCAAATCCAACAATTGCTTCCTTTACTCTACCTGGGCACCAGCATGGGGATAACTGAGAGCACAGGAGAGACTGGGTCTTGGCTCTCAGTTCTGGCACTTGACAGCCGCCCCACACTAAACCACCTTAGATGAACAATTATAGGGAAAATCTGGTTTTGGGCTGGAGCATGCTCATTTGCTCTGTGTGGATCATGCATGTACAGTCCAATCACATGTAGGATCTGTGAGGTGATGGAGCTTGCTCAGCAAAGACAGAATCTTTGGGGAATTTATTTGCTCAAATCTGAGAAGTCTCTACTGAGCATGTGTGAACTGTAATTATTCAAAGTCTTATAACTTGGGCAAATTTGGGCAGATTTTTATAGGGCTGGCAAAAGGCACATCCCTGACACCAAAACCAACCCCTACCAATTTTCAGATCCCTACTTCAAACCATGGAGGTACTAGAGATTTTAAAAGAAAATTTCATCAGACTCTTTTAACATGGGCAAAACAGTATTTTTCCCCTTAGGTTCATTCTCAGTTACAGTTTAACAATTTTGTTTGAAATTTTCCAGAATAATTCAGCCTGAAGCAGGCATCTGGCATGGAAAATTTCAGCACAAATGTAAACGTCTGGCAAACTACTATGCAGTGGAAAACAGGGTATGTCTGCACTGTAAGTGACTGTGTGATTGTTGCTTGGGTAGGCATACCTATGCTAGCTTTACTCTAGTTAGTGTCGGTAACAGTGGCAGCAGAGGGACAAGCCAGCAACCCGCGCATGCACTAAGGGTCCCCAGTGGGCTTGTACTGGGGCAACTAACCCATGCTCAAGCCCCTACCACCATGTTTTCACTACTATCATTAAACATGCTAGCTAGATCTGCAAGCTGGTGGTACCACAAAGCATAGAACTGAGAAGGCCTCACTCCTGGCTTCGTCTGCAAACCGCTGGCCCACAATCCATGCTGTTGAACTTTTACTAGTTTCTATTTCCATAGTACAACAGAGGTTTCCCTTCCCCATTAGTAGGGATGCAGGTGGGTTTGGTTTGAGAGAGAGGCTACAGGAAAGGGAATTGAAACAAAGTATTTTTGTGGTGGTTGGTGCAGCCTATCACCAGCTGTCGTGGAGGCAGGCACTGAGGATTCTGGCTTCATCAACATTTGTTGGCTATTTTAAACAACTTCATCTCCACTCATTCCTTTGGGTATCCCGGAGGCTACAGTAGTTAACTGATGTAAAGTCAAATCATGCCATAACGTTACCCTGATGTTAAGGCAAATGCATCCTGCAAGGGAATACTGTGGTGTTTGAAATTTGCCAGATTTATCCTTGATAGAAGTAATAATTTATTGAAAATACTGATACAAAGATAGAGAGGGATGTAAGAACCAAACCAAACCATATTGCCATTGAGCCAGATCCTCAGATGGAGTAAATCAAGGTAAGCCAATATACACCAGCTGAGATTCTAGTTATTGTTTTGTGGCGTTAATAGAGATGCATCCCTCAGGCTAAAAATGGACATGTTCTCTGTACTTTTCTCAATATATGTACACTCTTTAATATAAACTTTTGCAACTAGTCATACATTTCAGTGCAAAGAGAACACACTGTTATAAAAGCCAATACGTTGTCATTTCTTGCTAATGCTCCACATTCACTCATTCATGTAACCTAGTCTACAGTTTTAAAGGAAGTGAGGATTTTGTGGGTATTTTTAATCTGACAATTTTCACTAACAGTAGATTGATTTAAAAAGAAAAGAATAAGAACCTCTTATTTTTTATATTCTCACTAGCCCCGATTCAGCCAAGAGCTTAAGCATGTATTTAATTTTGAAACCGTGATCGAAAACCCACTGGAGCCAATGGAAAACTTGAAATGTATTTGCACGAAATATTAACTGAACAATTTGAATAGTGAATCAATTCATAAAAGTGGTCATCTGTTTGCAGACAATTTGCGAGCAGGAAAAAAGTGCTAAACATGCTGAATAAATTGTTCACTGCAAATTAATTGTGTGATTTCCTGTGGCATTTTACTCATGTTATGTGGTTTTACGTTCACTAATCTCGAAGTGTTGTTCTCCTCTCTTTCATTCTGAGGCAAGGCATGCTTTGCCTGGGGAGAACTCACAACACAGAAGATTGGTTGAGAAAGCATTGCATACCTCTGAATCTGCTCTTGTTTGGAGGCCAGCAGTTATCAGTTGGTAACACCATCTTAGTTGGGCATAAGCTTTTGTGGGCTAAAACCCACTTCATCAGATGCACGGAGTGGAAAATACGGTAGGAACATATACAGTGAACACGAAAAGATGGGGGTTGCCATACCACCTCTAACGAGACAAATCAATTAAGGTGGGCTATTATCAGCAAGAGGAAAAAAATGTGTAGTGGTAATCAGGATGGCCCATTTCAAACAGTTGACAAGAAAGTGTGAGTAACAGTAGGGGGAAAAATTAGCAAGGAGAAATAGTTTTTAGTTTGTGTAATGACCCATCCCTTCCCAGTCTTTATTCAGGCCTAATCTGATGGTGTCCAGTTTGCAAATTAATTCCAGTTCTGAAGTTTCTCATTGGAGTCTGTTTTTGAAGTTTTTTTGTTGAAGAATTGCGACTTTTAGGTCTGTAATTGAGTGTCCAGGGAGGTTGAAGTGTTCTCCGACTGGTTTTTGAATGTTATAATTCTTGACGTTTGATTTGTGTCCATTTATTCTTTTGCATCGAGACTGTCTGGTTTGGCCAATGTACATGGCAGAGGGGCATTCCTACTGTATTTTCCACTCCATGCATCTAATGAAGTGGGTTTTAGCCCACGAAAGCTTATGCCCAAATAACTTTGTTAGTCTCTAAGGTGCCACAAGTACTTCTCATTCTTTTTGCTGATACAGACTAACATGGCTACCACTCTGAAACCTCAAAAAGAAGAACAGGAGTACTTGTGGCACCTTAGAGACTAACAAATTTATTAGAGCATAAGCTTTCGTGGACTACAGCCCACTTCTTCGGATGCATATAGAATGGAACATATAATGAGGAGATATATATACACACATACAGAGAGCATAAACAGGTGGGAGTTGTCTTACCAACTCTGAGAGGCCAATTAATTAAGAGAAAAAAAACTTTTGAAGTGATAATCAAGCTAGCCGAGTACAGACAGTGTGATAAGAAGTGTGAGAGTACTTACAAGGGGAGATAGAGTCAACGTTTGTAATGGCTCAGCCATTCCCAGTCCTTATTCAAACCGGAGTTGATTGTGTCTAGTTTGCATATCAATTCTAGCTCTGCAGTCTCTCTTTGGAGTCTGTTTTTGAAGTTTTTCTGAAACTCTGAAACCTGTCACCATCTTAGTTGTTACCATTCCTAGAAACACTACAGTACTGAAAATCAACTTCCAAGACCATGCTCATTGTCTAAGGAGTCACAAACTTGGATGTATTAAAGAAGAGCACCTACTACTTTCCCCTGCATCTTGCCCCCCAGCATTCTCTGAACACTAGTTCATCAGTCTCAAAGAAACATAGCTCCCTTGGGGGAATACTACTGGCTTCTACTAATGAACTTCTATCATTTCCTTCTGAAATAAGGACACTATTGTATATTTCGTGTCAGAGAATTAATGTTATTATTAGTTGAAAGCCTTGATTTTCAGATGTCCTGTACCACATAAAAGACTGATGCCAGCTCTTTGGCAGAATAATTAGGGAGGATATTATATCTCTTCCCTTTTAGTGAAGATAAATATAATCATATATAATTACACCTTCATGGGCATAAAGAAATTGCCGCTGCAGGGTTAAAGAGACGTGTGCACTCATTGTGTATATTTCATTTCTAGATTACAGGTACAGTTATTTGATTAATAAATCATGAGCCAGTGTGTATGCTGATAACCTGCCCCATTCTGTCCCTTAGCTAAACCCTAGAGAGAGCTAGATATGCATGCAAAGAAGGTCTATAGAAAAACTGCTGCTAATAAATAGGAATCGTATGGATCCAAAATTCCATTTTCTAATGGATGTTTCTTTCCCTTCTCACTCTCTGTCACCATCAATTTATTTGCTCCACACCTCTGACTTTCAACTCTCTTATCTTTAGTTTCGCTTTCTCTTTTCTAACTGAATGATTGAAATAACAGAGGAGCTCAGATCATAAATTTCCTCTTGGCTAAGCAGATGGGGTGAAAGAAACAGGGTAGTTCAAAAACCTAGCTCATAAAAAATACCTTTGCCCTTCCTCCAAGAAATCAAATTAAGGAATTTGTCACAGAGGGATGGAGGTGGTTCAGTTGGTTAATGCACTGAATTATCACATGGGAGAGCTGGGTTCCGAAATGGTTTTAGAGCTAGGAGGGAAATTGAGTCTGGTACATTTATAGTCATTCAGAATTGACCACAGCACAAAACCTCAATGTGCTTTGGCTTGATTTGACAATGTGTGGTCAAGAGACTCCCTGAAATGAACGATTAGTGGGCAGTGCGGATCAGAACTGGGGTGCATAATGGGCAAAAATGCACAGTGATTGACCACACTGAGCATTGATGCAGCCAGATCTATTAGTCCATCATTTCTATGATCACTACAGTCACTCATTTAAACAATGGAAGTTAGTGCCAATAATATTTTAAATCTATAAATGCTATTATTATAAACTATGACCTGAGACTAAAGAACAGAGGATTTAGCAGAAACAAATACGGTGGAAAATTTAATCTGATAACTGGCAAGGCATAATCTGTCAAAAAGCAGAGTTACAAACAGCTGTCTTAAAACAAACCTGTTCTGCCATATCTTACAGCTAAATCCTCCACCATGACAAACCACAGAAAAATTTAGTGGCGTCATCCCCTCCTCTGTGCTGGGGGGCTTCTGGCAAAATTGTACCAAACTCTTTGAGGAAACGTGAAAGCTATGCTAATTCCCATATAAATCCATTAAGTTTAGAGGGGAGAGTACAGAAATGCATGAATCGTGTACCCCATAGCAGGAGAGCGTCAGTCTTATAGAAAGGGGGAAAGTCCTCTGTCTCATGTCAAGTCCATATTACACAAAATAAATGCATGGAACCAGCCTCCATCAGTTTTAACTTGTGCACACACCCACTGGCAACAGAGAGTTTCCTCAACAGAGACGCAGGGGACACTAGGCAATAGAAAACAAGGGCTCATTAGAAACTGTACCATCGCCATTCCATGTAGTTGCATATTATGCAACTGTGAATCTCTTTTCCTAACCGGCTGGAAGCCATGTTGAGTTGGCTTATGCTATACCAGCCTGCTAAGAGCACTGAACCTTTCCAGCTCGCATCTCAGTGTTACTTCCACCCCCTTCACACATTTCTATGACCACCTTTTCCTTTTGCATGGAGGTAACGGGGCTCTAGGTAAGCAGCATTTCCATGATTATTCTTGCATGGTTAATAGACCAATGTATATATGCAATTACCATAATTAGAGCCTTAACTCAGCAAGGTATCTAAACACATCTGACTTTAAGCGTGTGATTAGGTCTTTGAAGTTGGTGAGAGTACTCACATGTTCAAAGTTAGACATGTGCTTCCGTACCTTCTGAATCAGTGCATAGGTGCACAAATCCAGTCTTAAATTCATATAAAACCTGTTCCAGGATCATCTCCAGTGATGTGGGTTTCCCATATGGTGCTAAAAATCTCTAGATGGACAGCTATTGAATGCCGGTATTTGTAAGTCATGTTTAAGGTTAACAGTAACATAACAATGATTCAAAAATATGTTCACATTCTTCCTTTCTTAATCAATAACTAAACCAATTGACAATAAAAGTCAAATAGGAAATTATGAAAGCATAAAAGCTAAAATTGCTCTGGAATGCAGACCTCAAAAGTCCGTAAGAGACTGATTTCATTACTAGTTATTTCCCCAGGTTTTCACCTCTTTCTATTGCTGATGATTGATGTGGCAAATTTTATTTTCACATTTAATAGATTTCAATCTGTAAAACATTTCTAAATCAAAATGAATTGAGAGATGCTTTTTATAAGGTTTGCCTCCTAATAATTTTTTGTAATGCTTTCCCATGCTAGCAATGAGGCTGTCTTTTCAAGTTTAGCAGCAGATACTTAGAAACAGTTAGAAAAGCTGCACCCTTGTGACAGTTTTATAGTGTAGTAATTTCACTTTGTCTATAACCTTGAAGAAGATGCAATCAGGGTTACAACTGTAATATCTGAATGCACTGTTCCCCCCCCCACTCTTATGTCTATAGATCTAAACACTAGGATGATTTTTATTTTTCACTGCATAGTTACTAAAGAGACAGAATCATTTTCCATAAAGCAATTTATTTCATTTGGAGTCTTTTTGTTTCCAACCTTTCCTTGGTTGTGTTTCATAATGATGTTATTCTTATGAGAACTTATAAGTACAGAAAACGTCACAGTATGAATACATCTCCATCCAATCTCTGTCATTTGTAGGGCAAGTGATGCCAACTCTGGAGACACTCCGTAGAGTAAGAATACAGATGATTAAAACATCAATCCTGCAAGTGCTCAGCATCATGGTGCCAATCCAGCAAAACCATTTAAGCATGTGCTTAAAGTTCAACAGAGGAGTATATGTTTTGTGGATCAGGGCCATGTCTACTGCAGTAAAGAGGGCAGTATACAGTGTAATGATTTAAAAAAAATGAAGTTAGAAAGAGAGTAGAATGTGAAATCATGGTATGGGATTGGCTGAAATCGAAAAGATGATGATGGTGGGACACTCCAGAAGACAAACAGATGATAGGATATCAGAGAAAATAATTCAAACATAACCATGGTGAGTCAAACCTAGAAGTTGACCACAGACTACATGGTAGGACATAATGTGCAGGGACATGACCAGGCTGGGCTTAATGGAGGAACAAAACATTGGAGAGCAACTCTGTACTGCTCCCCATGTCTGTAAAGATGCTTTGGGATGAAAAGAAAGAAGGATCAGTGCCAGGGTGCTCAGCACTTTTAGGGATTGAGCCCTAGTATCTAGTAGGATTATTTGGCAACCCTGACTGCTGCACCTTGATGTGGCTGTCAGTCCCAAGCCTGGATAAAGCAGGGGGGGTTGAGCACAAGGCTAACCACCTACGCTCATAATGCATCCACTGGTTATAGAAACGGAGCCAGGCTATGTAATCTCAGTGCTAACATATGGCTGCAAGAACTAGAGAGCTACAAAAATGTAAGACAGATAACTAGATGCCTTTGAAAATAAGTGCCTACAAAAGATTCTGAGCATTGTTGGAAAGACTTCATCATGAACAAAGAGATCCTAGAAATCACAAACCAGCAACGCGTTTCCACTAGAATCCAAAGGAAACGCTGGCCATATTTGGTACATGTACTCCGGATGCCAACACACAGACTCCCACATGAAACTGTTAGATGGAAACGGATTGGTATGAGGGAGTGAGGCCACCCAAGACAACATTAAGAGGAACTCTTAGCAGGGAGGGCAGAATGGTCAATCCCAACACTATAAAGTAGACGGACACAGCAGCAAATAACAAAGAAGAATGGAAGAGACTAGTTTCTGCTCCGTGTGCCAGAACTGGTGTGGGAAAGATGTAATGTAACTGGATTATAGTGCAATAATGAGGCTATTATGGGAATACTGAATTTAATTCTGGTGTCCACGCTTCACAAAGAATGTTGAAGAATTGCAAAGGGTTCAGAAAAGAACTAAAAGAATGATTTGAGGTCTGAAGAACATGCCTTATAATAAGAGACTAAAAAAAGACCAATCTATTTAGTTTAACCAAAAGAAGATTAATAGGTGACATGATTGTGGTCTGCAAATACTCATTGGGAAGAAATTTCTGATACTAGGCACCTCTTTAATTTAGCAGAAAAAGGGAAAGTGGTCTGAATCCAAAGCTTGAGAAATTCAGATTAGAAATGCAATGCAATTTTAAGAAGTGAAATAATGAACAAAAATATTAAGGTTTTGGGACTAGACTCACAACTAGTGTAAATCACCATAGCTGCCTTGACTTCGATGAGCTACATCAATTTCCATCAACTCAAGATCTGGCCCTTATTATGCAAACACCACTTTGTGAAATGTGAAAAAGTGACATTGTGCAAGTGTGAAATTGTCTGAAATGCAAATGAAAAAAAACCTTAGAGCTCATTGGAAATCCTGGCCCTCCCCCAGGAAATTTTGACTTTACCTCACAAAAACCCCAAATGAAAATTTTTCATCCAAGCCCTATAATTGTACAGTTTTAGAGATTGAAGATTTTGCTATAAAAACTTCCCTCAGAAATCAGACACTTTACACATAAAAGATTATTTAATCAAAAACTCAATTTTCTGTAATTTTTTTCATAAATAATCTCAAGGAGATATTTGATGTCCCTACGACAGCAGCTGATGTCACCTCAGTTGATGAGTTCTATGAAGAGACATTCATTAAAACACCAAGCAAAGGCATCTTCCTTGTAATTGAAGACCTGAATGCAAAAGTTGGAGCTACAAGCTCTCATAAAGAAGAATGGGAAACAATGGTCTAGGATTACAAAATGAGAGAGGAAGGCATTTAGTCAAATTCTGCTGCTCTAATAATCTGATCATTACAACCACCATCTTCACCCAACATCCTAGATGTTTATATACATGGTGGTCACCTGATGGTGTGTCAGAGAACCAAATATGCAATGATATAGGGATGCTGGATGTCGAGCATCCACTGAACAAAGACTTTTCCAAGTGTAGATGGGGGTCAGCGTATCAATGTATAGCCTCAACCTTAAAATTAAAGCTTAAAAAGATAAGATGTTTGGCAGGTCCACTGCACCCAGACTTGTCCAAAATCAAGCAAAACTACCTGACTTCCATGCAGAACTGGTTTGAGGCATGTAACAGTTGAAAGAGCAGAACAACCTGAATGAATTTTGGAATAAAATGAAAACTATTATGCTTCAAGCCACCAGAGCACGCATTCTGAAAAGCCAGCATCAGCCTGCACCACAGTTAATGGAGAAGGTGTTTTAGGCAAGTGACATAATAACTCAGTGAAAGAGAGTGGCTTGGAGAACACAGGAGAAAATACATGGAATTGAGCAGACAGATTCAAAGGGAAACCAAACAAGACAAAAGCAAATACATCAGGGCAATATGTGAGGAACTTTAGAATTATAAAGAGAGATTAATAATACAAAAGGTATGTTCACCGTGGTCAGACTTCTTACTAAAAAGTTTTCCTTGCGACTGAGCATAATAAAAAAATCATGATTGCAGAGTTCTTAGTGAAGGTGATGATATCAAACACAGGTGGAGCGATTACTGTGCCAATCTGTATGCCTCATCATAGCCTCTTACAATATAGGATAATGGAAAAGAGAATACGGAGCCAGAGCCATCAGTCCCAGGATAGAAAATATCAAAGGGGTAGCCGTGTTAGTCTGGATCTGTAAAAGCAGCAAAGAGTCCTGTGGCACCTTAAATGCATGCATCTGACGAAGTGGGTATTCACCCACGAAAGTTCATGCTCCAATAAGTCTGTTAGTCTATAAGGTGCCATAGGACTCTTTGCTGCTTTTACAGGACAGAAAATGTTATATGCTATTATGAAAATGAAGCCTGGGAACGCACCGGGAGTAGATAAAATACTGGCAGAGTTGCTAAAAGTGACTGGTGACCACGGTATTGATCTCATGGTGAAAATCTGCAACAATGTATGGATGACTAGAAATTTGCAAGACAACGGACAAAGGGAATCTTTATGACCTTACCAATGAAAGGGGACATAACAGAGTGCAGTAACTATCGTCTCACCTCCTTATGAGGTGAATGCAAATAAAGTGCTCCTCTACATAATTCAAGATTGCATGACATGAATGATAGAAGCAGAACTACCACCACAACAAACTGCTTTCAGCGAGAGATGGGGCACACATGATCAAATTGTGAATATCTGTCATAACATTGAAAAATGCAAGGAGTATCACTCACCCATTGATTACATGCTTCAGTGACTACTTCATAGTGTTTGATACCATCCAACATGACTATTTCTGGAGACTTCAGAAAATTCTTCTGTGATGTCACCAATATTCAGATATAAATAAATGGACTTTACTACTACTGCTATAGGCAGAAGGAATGACTGCAAGTGAATTTAACTAAAATATTCAACTCCCCCATTTAGACAAAGAAACTTGGTATCATCCTGTACTTGGACAAGTCTATGCTGCCACCACAGTGGCATGTCAAATGTTGTTATTAATAGCACGTAATGTATTACTTGTAACACATATAAGGAATCTATCACTGAATATATGATATTTTGAGAGCATAAAATCTACAGCTAAACATATTTAATAGAACTAGAGTATTTGACACGTATGTAGGAATGCACAGAAATGAATGCTGCCAGTATCCTGAATTGGCTGTTTCTCTGGAAGACAACGGAAAAACCCATTTTCATAAAATTTGCACCATACCTAAACTTGGGGCAAGGGGAAGGGGGAGGGAGGAAGGGGTTTTTAAATCATAGACTACAGTTTCCACGGTTAATGCAAGTCTTTAAAGATGGTTATGATAAGGTATGTGTCCCTGGAGCAGACGGGAGAGAAAGGGCATCATCTGAAAGTGAATTTGTGGCTTTAAATAAGAACAACTAAAATGTATTTGCAATTGTTTAACAAACAAACACTCTTGTTTTCTTGGCTGACTATTAAACTCTGCCAAGCTAAGACCACTGAACCTGTCAATGGGTTCATGTAATGGTTACAGACAGGAACACAGTGATTTTATTTTGAAAATATACAGGAAATGCTCTTGGTCTAGTAACTCAAATTTAAGATCAATACTGTTCAATTATTTAGCATGGAGTGCACTCTATGGTATTGTGCTTAATGGGAGAGGAAAGTGATAGGTTTATTTATTAGATACAACACTGGTTGACTGACAGGAGCAGACAAATGTCAGGTGGCCTGAGAACTTTAATAAATTTTAAAGAGCTCCTCCTGACTCAGCCCTGGCTCACCCCCGCACATGAACCTCACTCAGAGAGGATGTTTTTCTGGCACATCTCCCACCTTCTGGTGGAACTGGGGTTTCTTTGTAGGTTCGGGGTCAGTAGAGTGGAGGGAGTGGATTTCGGGAAAGCACATTGTACCCACCTCCTGGATCCTAAATGGTGAAGCAGAAGAAATAATACAGCCATGGGCTATGTTCTCTCTCCCACGGAGCTGTCCCTTGGGGGTACTGGAGGAATCTTTGTTAGCATAGCTCTAATAGTGCTGTTTTGCCAGGGTACAGGGGGTAAGGTCTGTTGCTTGGGGCCAGAACAGGTCAGATGACCCAAGAATCCATCAGGTTTGTGGGTGGGTCTTGCAATTTATTCTGAGGGGTAGTGAACCTGCCCACAGGCTCCCAGCCTCACAGCAACACAGAAATTAGGGACGTCTCTGCAAGAGGATTCTCAGGGAGATTTCCTCCCCCCCAGGGATTCCCATAGGATTGGGTGATCAAAGCCTCTTGTCACTAAATGGTTAGAAACAACCTGCGAGAAAGTGAGCACTGTGATTTCAGGGCAGTGGGCTAGACGCCATCATCATTTCACTATCGTGCGTAAGATAAGTTATTGCATGGTCCTTTTAGTAATATTTTCTTTGCTTGCTATTTGTCACTTACTGGTTAGAGCAGGGGACTAGGAGTCTGAACAGGTACTGCAGACTTGCAGTGTGTCCTTGGACAAATCATTTAACAGCTCCGTGCCTCAGTTTCCCAAGTAAAATAATGGGAACACTATTATCTAAAGTGGTGGGCACTAAGAAGTGAGTGTTTGCCAAGATATCTGCAATATCACTGCTTTCTCCAATATACAATATTATGGTGTGTTGCATTTTGAGTCAGATCAGTTATTTGGGGGGCCCAGATCCATAATTGGGGCCCTTAGGTCCTACTGAAAGAAACAATTATAACGACCATTGTACCTACCTCATAAGGCATTGTGAGCACCTTCAGATTCTAAGATAAAAGGTATTAGAGAAGCAATAATATATTTCCTGTTTAATTTGGGGACATCGCATTCCCATGATTAAGTAGCTCAGAAGCATCGGTGCAGTCCAATGAAAATATAATGGCCTAATACATTTTGTGTGTGCCTATGCTGTGGTTAAGCACTGCTATCCTCACTCACATAAAGATAGACTTCAGTGGAACTATTCACCAAAGTCAAGTAGACTTTGATTGGAATGCTGGAGATCTGGGTTCTTTTCCTGGCACTGCCACTGGCCTTCTGGGTGAGCTTAGGCAAGTCATTTTGCCTCTCCATGCCTCAGTTTCCCCATCTGCAAAATGGGGATGAAGATAGGGACCCTGCTTGTGAAGCAGTTTGAGAGCTGATGATTAACAGCACATATAAGAGCTGGATATTTATTATTATTTGACTCAATGTTCAGGGTTACCCTTTAAAACGTGCCAATCTTCCCTTTCCTCTCCTGGTGATACTTTGTATGTGTACAAAGGACAGTTCTGGTTCACCTTACTTATGTGAGTAATTCTATTGAGATCAACGGGGTAAGTAGGAGAAGCAAGGTCTAACCCAACTGTTGTAAACTCTACTTTAATCTATCTTGGGTTTTTGTGTTCGTGCCCATTACCATAACATCTACCCCCTTCCCAACTTTAGCTAGGCATTGTGGGTGGGATCCTGGCCCCATTGAAGTCAATAGCAAAACTCCCATTGATTTAAGTGGAGTCAAGATTTCACCCTCTTCTTCTGTTCTTCTCCCTTTCTTGGTTATGTGGTTTTGTTTAGTCTTTTCCCCCAGGATTGCTAGAATCATTGTGGCCGTGATGGGAAAGCTTTATAAAAACAAATGTCTTGAAGCATTTTCTGTAGATGACCAGACTCTGGATTAGTCAAATTTGTTCTGGAAGTACATTCCACAGCTAGACTACCTTTACTGAGAATTACAGGAGCATTGCAGTTTTCTGAATGATTTTATGAATGAACAAATCCTAGAGATTTTGTGGGTATGCTTTGAAATGGAACCTTGTCTTTTCCCTTGTTTAACAAATATGTATACAATCCTGTAAACAGCATAATTCATGTCTGTGCAAAATGAACACATTTAATTGTGCAGATCAATACATTGCAGTTATGAATCAATACATTATTTCCAAGAGTGTTTATGGTGAACATTTCCATCCCCACTGAAACAATGTAATGTTGGTTTTTACCCTCAGATTTACAACTGTTTGCTTGCATTTCATCATGCATTGTACTTCTGCTGGAATTTGCAGTGGAAAACTAGTTGGGAACGTAGGTCTCCAATAGTATTGTTCTGAACTCCTTTCAATGAAATCCCTGGAGCAGACAAATTGAATACATTTACAGAAGTCAGTAATCTCTGTCTAGAGGCTGTCAATCACTCCCCTAATAAACCACAATACTCACCCAATTGATCAATTAGTTCACGGGGAAAGTCATTGCTGCAGTTCACTTAACCTAGCTTTTCTGACAAGTTCGTCACTCAATAGACTCAAAATCAGGGATATGTTTTTTGCTTAAAGATCTTCCTGTGCCAGTCCATTCTTTGATGTGCTATCATAAAGGTATTATCAAACTTTTTAAAAAGCAACCACACACATTAAAGTGCATTGTGGAAATTAATGTCAAATGATGAGCATAGATTATGCAGAGCTATCAGAATGAAATGAATTGGAAAATATCTAATCATACTACTTTATCCATTCTTTGCAAATGTGGACATGTTTTCTCTTTGTAATCTCTTTCCTGAAGTCTTTATTTTGGATGAAAATGATAATAAAGAGATTCTGGGTGTACATAGATGGGAATGAGAGAGAGAGAGGCAAGAAGTGTGTCAAAAGAGTTATATTCATAAAATGCTATGAAGTTAATGGGAGTTCTATCACCAGCTTCAATGAGTCCAGGATTTCACCCATTGACTCTAATTCAGGGCCTGATCCAGGTCTCATAAAGTTAGTGGAAAGAACCTAATGATAGAATTATGATAGCAGATAGGAAGATTGTGGAATCCCTATCAGTGGAGGTTTCTAAGAACAAGTTAGACAAACACCTAGCAGGCATGGTCTAGGTATACTTAATCCTGCCCCAGCATGGGCAGATGATGTAGATGACCTCTTGAGGTCCCCCCCAACTCTACAATTCTATGATTATGCCCTCTGATTTTCCTAAAGGCAAACTAAACTAGTTTTTACAGAGGCAGAAAATGCCAGATGAGATTGTATTCAAATTCTGACTCATGTAATAGTGAGATGCAAAAGAGATAAAGAATGAAATGCTCCCATACAAGATCATTTTTAGGCATAAAGTCTTAGTATATCTACTGCATATAAAATCTACTTGTGTTTAGCATTCCCCAGAATCTTCTGTATTAGAATCCTTCCCCCAATCCTTTCTAAAAAAGTATCACGTTAAATATATTACCTCTAAGCCAAGAAGAAAGGTTTCTTGCCTTGACTATTCTCAGTGAATTAACCTGTCTTTTTTAAAGTTATCTTTATATTATGTCTCCTTTAATACACCTGCTTAGTTTTTGTTTGTTATATTTAATTATTAATTTGGCATCTAAACTCTTGCTTACAGTTGTTGCCTTTTTTTATTGTAGAATTTTACTGAAGATTATTTTCAGTCCTATCCTGAGTTTAAATAGAGTTTAGCTAAAAGATGATAAAGAAAAGAAATATTGTTCCGTCCACTTTTTAATTATTATTCTCATGTTTATCTTTGTAATACTAACATATTCATAAAGCTGAATGCATCATGCCACTGAGATCTCTGCTTTCAGGTCAGTAATTACTTTTCATAGATGCACTGACATGCAGGAAAAAATGTGACTCATAAAATAGATTGCTGGCGAAATAGATTAAGTTACACATACATTGCTGTTCAAGGCTAATCCACAGCAGCCTATGTAGTGTACAAAGGTGGATGGAGCCTTGGAACCACGGCTGGGTTACGGACAGGCCAAACTACCAGTGTGCCATACACTCTGCACACCAGCCCTGTCCACTATGGTACCCAAATACTATAGTGATGGAAGCCACATAAATATCTAGACAAACAGATAACACACAATACAATAACAAATAAATCTGTTAGTCTCTAAGGTGCCACAAGGACTCCTCGTTGTTTAGACAATACACTATGCATCCCAAATTTGTTCCATGGTGCACAAGGAAAAGATAGGGGTTGTGTTTCTTCAGTCAGAGTTCTGGAAGCAAAGCTACACCATGCAGCAGCCATTCTGTTATTTCTGTCCACGTGTGAGAATAACACTGATATATTGGCGAGGCGGCAGTGATGACCGGGATGTACTTATTCAACTATCTCTCTTACACGTATGTCCATCACTCCCAACCGTGCTTTTGCCCATGCTGGAATATTCGCAGGAGCAAACGCGTTTGTATAATAGAAAAAACTGGGGGAAATCAGCTAGAGAGCTGAAAGGTGAAGCCCTCATTCAGCACAGCCCTATCTGGAATCACTGAGATGCCAACATGTCAGTTTCGCTTTTTTTTTTTAAAAATGCCACTTTGCCTTTTCTCATTCTGTTAAGCTTGCAAGCCATTCCAACTAGATCAGATTTCAGTGATTCACTAAATAATCTCGATTGTCTTAAAATTTTATAACACTCCAGGTTTGCAATATGGAAGAATTTTTACAGCCTCTGAGTTTGCCACAAATCATATAATTCATTACACAGCAAACTACACTCGCAATCTGAGACTGTTCTTAAAACAGTCCAATTTGTTTGTGCAGTGATAGCTGTAAAATCAAGGGAGATTTAAGTCAAATTACTCCTTCACCTCTGAAATGAGAACAATTTGTGTTAAATAATTTTCCAGGCAGACAAAGTTGCACAGTAAATGTTCCCATTGCCCTGCCTCACTAGAATGACCTATCCAGAAATTCATTTTAATCAGCAATGGAAGGGTGAAAAGATGTCAGGCTACTGCATTCCTGAGTCGGATCAACTATTGTGTGATCCCTGCAGATTGTTCTTGTAGTGACCCTGGGTATCCCTTTAGGAAGCTATTCAGTACAGAAAGTTTGTTTCAATCTTTAGTAGAGGAATATACCAAAAATCAAAACAAACATAAAAAGCAACCCCCATACCCTGACTAGCAAAAGCAAAGTTCAATCAAAAGGAAGCTGAAAAAATATAAATGGAACTGATAAATATCCCTGGACTTAATGGCGTTCACAGTCTGTCTTATCCCCTGCAATATCTGGAAGAGTGTGATTGGATTTCTGTACTCCAGCCTGAGTAAAGCAATGAGGAGTTCCAGTTATTCGGGGCAGAGGAAGTGGCTGAGTTGTGGCCAGACAGGAAGTTAAAGTTTCATTATTTTACCATGCTTTAAAATGGAAAGTGAAATAAACATTATAAAAACAGCTTTGGAAACATGGCAGTGTCAGTGGAGGTGTCTGTATGAACCTAAGCCTTGTTCCTGTAGATTCTGGTTTGAACGAATCCAAAAATGCCATGTGAAATTGACAGGTTTTGTCTTTTTTCTGGTCCAAGCTAGATAGATGGGTCAGAACCACAAAGTGACAGTTTATGGAGTTTTTACGCACTTCAGTGAGCACTTTCCTACGTGATTCAATGGGACTACCCATGTGAGTGAATACTCATCAGATGAATAAGAGCTTCACAACCACACCCCAAATTTGGATCTGGATACAAATCAGATGCATTTAAAGTTTGGGTGTGTTCAGAATTGAGTAGTTCATGCCTATGTGCAGCGAATAGAGCTAGCTCAGAATTTTTCAATTTAAAAGTTTTTCACCAAAAATGCTAATTTACCAAAACCGCAAGTATTTGTGGGAAAGGGTCCATTTTGACAAATGTCCTGACTTGAGAGTTGTTTAAAATTTGAAAATTCTCATGGGATGGCAAACTGTTTCCCACCCAGCCCTACTTGTGAATATATCTTCATAGGATCTAAAGAAAAGCTCTGGCATAATGATTCCTATGTCACTCACAACTTCCTTATGGTCTCTTCTCCACTTTTGGGGCTTATCTACATGAACATTTAGTTTGTGGAAAAGTGGGGTGTGAATCTATGTAGTTGTGGTCTAACTCTTCATGTGCACCCAACTGATGCATATTAACAGTCAGCTAATATGCTTTGATCTAGTCCTGTTTCAAAGAGGACTAGATCCAAGTGTTATAATGAACTGCTAACACTTGTCAGCAGCATACACATGAACAGTTAGACCATGGTAGGTTAGGGCATGATAGATTCACCCCCCAGCTTCCCATGGGCTAATAGTTTGTGCACACAAGCCCTATATGTGCATTTTTCTGGACCCATTACATCCTTACCCCTACATAGAACAAGGCATCCATTAGTTAAAACCAATGGGGGTCAGACTTTTCCCTTAATTAACAATTGCTATGAACTGAACCATTCTGCATATATTAATTTATGTTCTCCTTTACAGTATGGTTAACAAATCCTGATTACATTTGGCAAAAGTCTATTAGCACATTTCCACTACACTATCTTTTTAAGCAGGGATGTAAACATTGTAGGCAATCTATTCCCATTTTTAAAATAAGAGAAATAAATTGGGTGTTAAAGTTTAAAAGGAGAAAGGACAGGAGGAAAAAAATTATACCAGGTCCCTATTATGACCTAATCCAGATCCCATTGAAGTCAATGGGAACCTTTCTATTGGCTAAGAGCACGACTGGCTCCTCCATCTCTTCTTTTTTGAGAGGACTGAGTAAATCACAATTCTAAATAACACAACTGTTAAGCAGCACATGGTGAACTAAATAATTTACTTACTGGAGGACTTCCTAAGCAGAGCTTTTCCTTTCTGAAGATTAAGGGCTGTCAGTGCACTTCAAAAGCGGTTGCTTTTCATGCTCTCGCTTGCCAGAAATACATCTGGTGCATTTAACCAACTGTAGATGTTGAGCTTTAATTACCTGCTGGAAAGTCTGTCCAACAAATCTATAACCTGGGCTCACTATTTCAAGGACTTTCTATTTTCCCTAAAGGAAAAAGTATTTTTCACCTGATCTCATGTGCCCAGGAACTTCATATAATTAATTCCTTTCTGTACCATTTGCAAAGAACTATAATCACAGTTTATTCTAGTTCAGTTGCGGATCTACACCATCAAAGATCCAGGGTCTTTCTACATGTTTATTTCTCACCTTTCACTAGAAAGTCCCTTTTAAAAAATAGCTATACAGCACAGACTGAGGACTTAGCACACAAAATGCACAAGTACTATATAGATGAGTTTATATATATTCTAGAAAATTATGCCATTACATTGCTTGTAGAGCTGGTCAGAAATTATAATTTCCATCTGGTGGAAAAATCTGATATTGCAAAATTTGTTTTCATTCCAAATTGGAACAAAAGCCAAAATACCAAAACTTTCAGCAAAATGGAAATTTATGAAAAAATTCATTTAGAAACATTTCATTTGGACACTTTCGACATTTTTAAAATCGAAATATGACATGTGACTCTTATAGTATACTGAGTCCGTTCAAACAGAGGGGAGACGGTGGTCCATAGAGACCATAGTCCAACCAGGGAATCTGGCCCCTGGAGAAGACAGGGGGCATAAGGCACCTGAACTACAACTCCCATGAGGTACACAGCAGCTCAAGCAGAAATGGATCAATGTTGAACTGACCAGAAAAAAATGTTTCATTTAGGTTTGACAAACTGAAATGTTTTCAGCTTGGGTCAAGCTGACCTGAAATATTTCATTTAGATTTTCCCAGCAAAAAATCAAAACATATCCATCAGTTTTGTGGAAACTGCATTTTACATTGAAAAAACACTGATAGAAAATTCCTAACCAGCTCTATTATTGGAGGGATTTACAGGGAGGGTTCAGATCTTCCATGAGAGGATAGATTTTCCTTCTTTCTTGTTTTGGCCATTTGTTTGTCCTTTTACCATTTCTGTCCTTTTCTCCATTACAGCACTTGTCTGCCATCATGGCAATTTAGCCCTTGGGAAAGGAAGTACCAAGATAACAGTGTGGTAAACTGAATGAATGTATCCTTTTAAATCCACCAAGTAATTCCACATTTCCCCTTGACAGTATCACATCTTCCCCAAGGATCTTAATCTAATTTATCAAAGAGCAGATTAAGAGGTGACTCGATCACAGTTTATAAGTACCTACAAGGGGAACAGAAATTTGATAAGAGGAGGCACTTCAAAAATAGAACAGACAAAAGTATAACAAAAGCCAATAGCTGGAAAGTGAAGCTAGACAAATTTAGACTGGAAAGGAGGACCAGATGTTTAACAGTGAGGTTAATTAACCATTGATACAATTTACCAAGGGTTGAGGTGGATTTTTGATCACTGGGATTTTTTAAATCAAGACTGGATGTTTTTCTAACCATTTTTCAAACCGGAATTGATTTAGGGAAGTCATTTGACCCATGTTATGCAGGAAGTCAGACTAGATCAGACTAGATCAGCTCATCAACATGAGCTTGAGAAGGAGCCAGAATTTACCAATGTACATTGCCAAAGAGCCAGAGTAATACATCAGCAGCCCCCATATAAGTTCCCCACTCTCCACTCCCAGCGCCTCCTGCCCACTGGCAACCCCGCCAATCAGCGCCTCCTGCTCCATTCCCACACCTCCTGATCAGCTGTTTCATGGCATGCAGGAGGCTCTGGGGGGGGGGAGGAGCGAGGGCATGGCAGGCTCAGGGGAGGAGGCGGGAAGGGGTGGAGTTTGGGCAGGGTCTGTGGCAGAGCCAGGGGTTGAGCGGTGAGCATCCCCTCGCCCACTGGAAAGTTGACACCTGTAGCTCCAGCCCTGGAGTCGGTGCCTATACAAGGAGCCGCATATTAACTTCTGAAGAGCCTCATGTGGCTCTGGGGCCACAGGTTGGCCACTCCTGGACTAGATGATTATAATAGTGGCTTTATAATCTCTGGCTCTGTAATCTATGAAAATGTAAATACAATGGCAACCTCAAAAAGCCTCTACCCAAACATAACCCCCACTGTCTCCCACTCAGGTAAAAGCCCGAGGAAGCAGGGGCCTTATTCCATGCCTTGAAAATAACCAGACTAGGGTTCTGTCATGGTCACGTGGAAAGTGAACTCTAGAACGGAGTGCTCCTGGAAACAGATCTGCCACCAGCCCTAGAAGGTCAAATCCAGGGGATGTTAATGAAAGCACCCTAATATATTTCCACTGTTGTGACCTCTGTGAAAATGACTATTATGCCTTTCCCTGTATGGACAGAGTGGAAGAAAGCACGTGGGACTCTTTATTTGAAGCCTTTACTCAGGCTATCTCCCATTGCTTTCATTGGGAGTTTGGCTGAGCAGAAAATGTATGGCTCTTAGAAAAAGAGCTGATCTGTTTTGTTTAGTATCCTCACAAATGTTGTTGTTGCCCGCTTTATTCTCTAGTCACAATCAGTACTACAATGCAGCAAAACCACACATTTCAGTAGTAGCTAAGTTACTGGAGAATTGCTTGGATTGGCCCTTATCTTGACCAGATGTCTGCAGAGATTTAATTCATGCTTTTTAGCACAAGATGGATTACTGTAATAAGCTTTCAGGTGATCTCTCAAAGGTGCATGTTGCTAAATTACAAGCAAAATGTTGCTGTCAAACAGTTGACACATACAAAGTACTAAGAGCATGATTTTGTCGGTTTTATTTTGGTTGTCAGTCAGAGAACGAAAAGAATGCCAAGTCAGGACTTCAACAATCAGTACGGCAAAAATCAGATCTGTGAATTACATCAGGCAATGGCACAAATATCCAATGGGTCATATCTCCTTTTCCTGCTCACCTGTCTAACTTCTTATAGACTGTGACCTATCATAAATGTTGTATGCCAAACTCCCCACTGATTTTATGGGGGAATTTTGCACACATCTGCATCAATGACAGGGTTTGGCCCATAATGATTTGTCATATGGAGACAGTGGGATCAAATTCTTATCTCACTTGTACTGGCAACTCCAATAGTACACAGGTTTAACAGAGATATGAATGTAGACCACTATCTTTCCATTAATTCTCCCATGCTAAGACACACAAACTTTAAACCTTCCTTGAATTTTAGTAGCCTGCCTACTTTTCCTTTATATAGGAAATATATACTTACAATGTATACTTAGCAGTTTAATGACTATTTAGTGATTTCACATTTCGACTAGAGACCTTTGTGAAGGAATCGGTCAGATCTGTTATTTCCCAAGTAAGTTGTTTTCCAAAACCTTGGAGGGAGGGAAAAAGGGACAGTGGTGCTGCCTTATTTTGTGAATTGAGTCTACCATACAAGAAATTATTTAAAACAGATTGGAAAAAGATTTGTGGAATATGTATGAAGTATTCCAAATAATTGCTTAACTGGATGCTAATATGAAAGAAGAGAACGTGTTTTTTTTTCTCTCTTTTTTTTCTCTGTATTTCAAAACCTTTTTTGAAAGCATTTCCAGTTTCTAGTCATTTTTAATTTGCCAGTATTCAGAGGGGAGGGGGAAAAGACAGGAACGCACAAGCTTCAAAAACCACATCTGAGAAAGATGAATGCCCAATTTAGCTGAGAAATACAATAGCATTTGATGTCAGATAAAAGGCTGGGATTTTCATTTATTTTGTTAATCATAAATACAATGAGGAGAGGAGAATATCTTTTTTAATTATTTTGCTTAATCACAAATATGATTTTAGTGATGCAGATCTTAAAAATGTGCTCATTGAGGTGAATTAAAATCCTTTAATTTACACACTCCAATACCATCATCAGAGCTGTCTTTTACTGAGCTGTTGTTGGCTATCCAGCCCAATTTAGAGGCAGTAATCTGCATTTGTGTCTCACAGACCCATTTCCCCAAATGCCTCACTTACAGAGTTAGAAGTATCCATGATCAGTTGGAAAAGGAACATACTGAATACAGTTTAACAACAACAACAACCATATCTATATACTCAAATATAACTATTATTGTGATTATGAATTCAGGGCCCTGGGGCTACATGATAATGTTTTTATTACATGTTTCTTACCCATGTGTCTATAACCCTTCTGTCAGATGTTGTCGGCAGTAACAAGGGCTGGGTTCAAATAGCTAGAGGTCCTGCTTAAAACTAACAAATACCACTGCTTTTTAGCCCCCATCCTCACAGGATTTCTGGGCTCACTAGACACCTTCCCTGGCACCCTTAATAGGCAATACTTCTCAATTGCAAGCACTGTGTTTGTGTGTGGAACATGAAAAGCTGTAATAGGGGAAAAGGGAACACAGAATCTACTTCAGAAAACACAGTAACAATCCATCTTAGTGAATGATAAAGAAAACACTCCCCCACTGTAACTTTGGCAGTAGTCCGTTAACTTGGTTTCCCACCTGACACTGTAAACATCCAAAAGGCAAATATCCTGTACCCCATGCTCTGGATGTCCCTAAGCCTCTGACTGCCAAATTCTGGGACTGGACGAGAGGGGATGAATCACTTGATGATTACCGTGTTCTGTTCTTTTTAAAGCATTTAGCACTGGCCACTGTCAGAAGACAGGATACTGGGCTAGATGGACCATTGGTCTGACCTGGTATGGCCATTCTTATTTTCTCACAATCAGGCAATTTCCAGCAAGCATGGAACTCCTAATTTGCATCATCACATGACATTTCTATAACTCATCTCTTTGTAGAGAAAAACTTATTGATTAAATGAAAACACCAGCTTGTTATCAACCTTCTGCATTTTCTTTTTAATTTGGAATGATCACAGGACTGAAAGTTCTCTTTTAAAACCAGTTTTCCTTATTTTGAGATGCCTCTCTCAAACTTCCTGGCAGTTCATGAAGAATTTGCTACAATACCTCCTGATATTGTATCTTTCCCTCTATTTTGGATTTTATACTGGGCTCATCAGCATAATATCTAGTTGTGTGACACTGTGCAGTAGCATATGCAAATATGAGTCAAATTATTGTATTTACTTCCCAAGCACCTATCATGGAATGAAAGCATAACAGAGCCTTCCCATTTGAAGTTGTTTTTATGGAACTGTAAAATTTGTGGTCATGGAAAGTACCACACTGAGAAATAGAGAGCAAAATCATCTGACAGTATTTATGCTTACAATGTTACCCTCCATCCACACCATCCGTCATGTCTCAACTCTGGCAGGACCACATGCAGGTGTGAGGGTAACTTAGCTTCTCTGTCTGTTGAATCCTTGGCTCAGCTGTGGTGGTCATTTTGTGATGAGGTCATTTATCTATTGTAAGCTGGACTAAGACCAGCAACTCATTTCCTTAATTGTAACATCTTTATAACCCTTAGTCTCTGCCAGACATAAGCCAAAACCAAAAATATTTTTGTGAACATTTGCACCCACTCAAATTTGGTACTTTGAGGAAAGTGGGACCTGGATACAAATTGCCCCATAACCTATCTGACAAAGTTTTGCAAAATCAAAACCAACATGCAGACACATTGGCCCACCAACCAGTCAACCAGTCCCTAACAGCCCAGGCTAAATTTGAACTGGCAACTTGCAGGTAAAAAGGCTCCTGTTTCTACTTCCCTATGTATTGTTCCATCAGGAGGACTTTTCCAAGTACTAATCTGGAACAGGACACATTATGAGTGTGAAAGACAATATCACAACAAAAAAAAAGCACCGCAGAGCACTGACAGCCCACCACTGTGTGTACTCCCTGTGCAATCAGCAGGGGTGTTTCTTTTCATATATCAATCACAACTGGCTAAAGCAATTCCACAAAGTAAATTATCCTTATGTTAACAAAAAAAAAAAAAAGGCACATAGTGTGGTTTTGAAAGTACAGTCTATGCACACGGGGCAGAGGTTTTATCGCAATGTGTATAAAGTCACAGCTTTTTCATGAAAGTCAAGAGACGGTGCATGAAGGATTTTTTTAACGTTTTGATTAGGTTCACAGAACACCAAATTCATGTCACTGCTGCATTCCAAGCTTGACTAACACTGAAGCGACACATCCTTAAATTAGCACAGAGTAAATACCAATGTAGAGATGTGTGTGTTGTTGTTTGAAGGTTCAATATATAGGGCACATTTTGAATGCTTAACTTAACATAAAGTAAGTTATCTTATTTCTTACAAATAAGAAAGACAAGAAGAAAAGTAATGTACCATAACTTTTGCTGCTGTTGCTGGGAATGTAATGTGCCAGTGATTCAGAGTTTTCTAAATCAGGCAAAAGATTGGGGAGAGGTGGTGACATTTTCTGAGGGATAATTCAGCTGAAGAAAATTATACCTAAATATTTTGGCCTTCACCACAGAGACAGTTTAGGAAAAGTTAAGGACTATGCCGGAGACAGGCATTTCCTGCATTTTTCTTGTGCTACAGATTATCAGGGACAGTGAATCAGAAAATATTTGTATAGGGCCAGGTTCTGTTCAATCTTGTGAGGGTGCACAAGTGATGGAGGAAGGTACAAAGGGCTCCCCTGCTTTTTTGCCCCTTTTCAGGGGCTAGGTGAAATCCTATTAGACAACATTTCTTCCTAACAACTTATTGATTGCTATGTGCCTAAAGGAAGGCAGGGACTAGGGGGCAATGGCTCTGCTCCCTTTCTCCACCTTCAGCAGTCAGTGAAGTTGACTAGACAGGGCTGGAGAACACACCACACCTTTTTCAAAGTACACATAGCCTGTGGGTTTCAGCTGCTGTTTAGCCCTCCTGAACCTCATCTAACAAGCTTGACAGTACCTCAGGCACAAACTAGCCCAAAGCTAGGAAAGCTCTGCCTGCTTAAGGAAACCAGAAATTGGATCATGGGGAATTTTCATTGTTTATCTACATAGATTCAGGTAGCAGCCTTACAAAAATGAAGGAAGGGGATATGTTTTTTCAGGTATTGTAGGGTTTCTTCCTTACATAGTTTTCTAAACAGCTTCACATGTTTGAAGAGTATTCTGACGCTGATCCTAGGACATGAGCCAAGCGTGATAAATAAGCTTGAAGTTGAGGAACATTGAAGAGCTATAGCTTGAAACATTAGATTGGAAATACCTAAGACGGTACACAGTCTGTACTAATGGAAGCAGGACAAATGTTTTTGATTTGGGGGAGGAATACAAAATGTACTAAGGAATTTTTATTTGAATGTTGTCTTGGAAATGAATTCAGGGGAGCAGAAAAGATTTATGAAACTGAGAGACTGCAATTGAAATTCTCCCCAGTTAAGCATAAGTAGATAAAATGACAGCACAGACCAACTGAATGAGGAGAGGCTGAGGGAACTGGGATTGTTTAGTCTGCAGAGGAGAAGAATGATGGGGCATTTGATAGCTTCTTTCAACTACCAGAAAAGGGGTTCCAAAGAGGATGGATCTAGACCAGTGGTTCCCAAACTTGTTCCGCCACTTGTGCAGGGAAAGCCCCTGGCGGGCCGGGCCGGTTTGTTTACTTGCCGTGTCCGCAGGTTCGGCCAATCACAGCTCCCAGTGGCTGCGGTTCGCTGCTCCCATTGGCCTGGAGCAGTAAACCGTGGCCACTGGGAGCCGTGATTGGCCGAACCTGCGGATGCGNGCGGACGCGGCAGGTAAACAAACCAGCCCGGCCCACCAGGGGCTTTCCCTGCACAAGTGGCGGAGCAAGTTTGGGAACCACTGATCTAGACTGTTCTCAGTGGTGGCAGATGACAGAACAAGGAGTAATGGTCTCAAGTTGCAGTGGGGGAGGTTTAGGTTGGATATTAAGAAAAACTTTTTCACTATGAGGGTGGTGAAGCACTGGAATGGGTTACCTTGAGAGGTGGTGGAATTTCTTCCTTAGAGGTTTTTGAGGTCAGGCTTGACAAAGCCCTGGCTGGGTTGATTTAGTTGGGGATTGGTCCTGCATTGAGCAGGAGGTTGGACTAGATGATCTCCTGAGGCCCCTTCCAACCCTGATATTCTATGATTCTATGATTCTATGAATGGTCTGTCCCTTTCCCAGTCCTGAGAACATTGTTGACAGCAGCAAAACTTTCATTGATCATAGTGATACAGGATTGACCCTTAGTATAATCAATATGCAGAAAGATTTATAGCTTACCTCAGTAATAGACACCATCTGGTAAGGGAGAGAATGGAGAGATCTGTCAGGTTTATGCTTCTTAGTGAATTGAAGAGAAAACTTACAATAGAACAGTAGACAGTGGACACTAGAGCTGGGCAAACAATGTATTGGGTTAATGTAGCCCCTTTTCTCTTCAGGAATTGTCCACAAGCAGACTTTGTTTTATACTAATTTGTTCACTGTTCAGAATTATTTGATAAATAGTTTCTGCAAACATATTTCAGGCTGTGAATTTGCCATGATTGGTTTAAGCATTCACTAGTTGTACTGTGTGATTGGTCACCCTACATCACATGGTATTGTTTTTGCTATTTAATTAAATAACTTCCAAACTCACAAAGATTTCTCAAGATAGCTCCTTGAACATTTTCAGTGTGAATACTCATGCAAATCCTCTCTTTCCACACAACACTTTGCAATCAAATACGCGCTTTTGCAAATGTTCACAGAAAACAAGTAAAAGGAGTTTTGAATACAATCAAAGGGCATTATCTATTTTATACAAATTATATTCACAAATACTTTTGGCCCAGCTCTATTTTTCAAGACTACTTTAATAAAAAATACCATACAGTGTGTTACTATAGAGTAGGCTCTGAAAAGGCACATACAAAATTAGCAGGGCATATGAAACAAGAGAATTAGATAACCCTAGATTGGTTTCATATTTGCTTCAATCTGTCTTAACACGTGAATCATGAATCACAATCATAGAAGTAATCTACATGAATACTTAATGTATCTCTCTACCAGCACAGATTTGTTCCATAGAATATATTTTCTTCTAATTTGTTCAGACCAATTTAAAATATACACAAGGATGATAGAGCTTCCGTCATTTATTTTGGGAGACTATTCCATAGCCATATAGACCTCCTTTTAGTCAAGCAGCTATTCTGCTATTGTTTTCCTGACTTACGATAGTTAAGGCCAAATTAGCAGCATTGGCTTCTGACTTTGTACACATATTTATTGGTAAAAAAAATAAATGGTGTGTAGCTGATGAATATGGCAGGTGAATACCCAGCTACCTGATTTGCACATGGCAATAGTGGGGGCCACTTTGGAACATGCAATGAATTACACCTGCACAAGTCAGCATGCAAAAAACAGGGCAAGCCAAGGGCGGGCAAAAATATGATCTTTAAAATACATTTCTTTCAATTCTTCTTGCTTTTCTCTATTCATACATAGCATTATCCTCTGACGTTTGTATTGTTCCTTACCTCCCTATTAGGGCATGTCTACACTGCAACCAGGGGGATATGATGGTGATACACCCAAGCTAGCTTTAAGCTAGCTCAGATACTGGAGCAGTGAAATCACAGCAGCCTGGTCTTCAGTACTGGCTGTACAAGCTCACTGGGAGCTCTGTGTAATTATTGGGACAGCTAGCCCGTGCTAGCTTGTGGAGCCATGGCATTACTGCTCTGGTACCCAAGCTAGCCAGATTAAAGCCATCTTTGGTATATCTACACATGCTGCAATCACCTCATGATTGCAATTCAGACATACCTTTAGTTATCTGCTACTCTCAAACATTTTGGTCCACGTTGTGATCCTTGCTGTGCCCTCGTGAAGAGACATAAAAGCCTACTCTAGTCCCCATTGTGCAGATGGCAGCACTGGATGTAGCCACAACGAGACTTCTCTTACCCCGCCTCTGGAAGTGGGCAGGCAGCAGTGGAAAATAGGTGGAGCCAAGGCTTCGACTCCAACCAAAACAAATAAACTGGCTAGCAGAGCTGAGCTGGTGTGGAGGGAGAAACATTCTTCAGCAGGGAAAGGGACTATCCATCTTAATTTCCCCACAGAGCAAAGGGAAAGCAGAGACCAAATTGCAGCTGCTTACTATTCAGTCCCTGTTCTGCTCCTGCAGCAATGTAGCCCCGTGCTGTCCCTTACGCAGTGCAGATTGTACAACCACAACCTAGCCCTTTGAACATAAAAATGTAACACTACACTTAAGTAAGTTTGTCAGCTCCTAGCCACCCACAAGGAGCTATCAACAAGAAACAAACAAACCTGTTGGCTGGCCCCTGTATCATTGTGGTGTGCTGGCTCTGGAGGCCTGTTGAATCCAAACTTTTACATGACTTTTTTCAGTGTTAATTTTTAGTCACAATTTCAGCTAAGTGAACCATTAAAAGTGAAACAAACCGAGCTGAACGACAAATTAAAACGTGCCTTAGGCAGCCAACGCATTTCTTTTTAAACTTCCATCTGTCGAGTGCTGGCTTCTGAGGTGTGTGTGATAAAAAGCATCTTTGCTCACAAAGGGCACTTCATTCCTGCTGATAGGTGGCCTTATTGATGAAGAGGCTGTGAAAGGTTGTGGATCTTGAGGCTATGACTCACAGAATCTCCAGATCCACTGGATGCTGTGCTGCTGGGGTAGAGAACTAAATGGGGGGACATTTTTCATATGTAATTCATATGAATTCAGAGACTGTATGACAGGGTGAGGTCCCATCCTGTCCTCTGTTCTGCTTACACAGACTATTAGGAGACTGTCAGTTGTTAAACAACACTGTATAATTTATTTATATTGATCTTCCCACCATTTATACCACACCATTTATAGCATCCACTCCTCTGCTGAGAAGAGGGACGAGATCCTTCCAGCCAGATAAACTTGTTGGTTCCAGCTCTCCCAGTCTGCCCCTCTTTCCCCAGCACTTTCTTCCTGTGCCTTCTTCTATCTCCTGCGTTAAAGGTCTAATTAGCTCTTTAATCCTCCTTAGCCCTTTCTAATAATCTAGGTAGGCACAATCAGGTCCACCCCAGGGGGAGTTAATTGGTTTGTAAATGATCAGCGTGCTGGCTCAGTTGTTGGTTTCCAGCACTCTAACATAAACTGGATCTCAAAAATTTACCCTGAACATCTGAGCAAGGCCATTTGTGGTACAATTATTTGTATTGTGATAGCACTTAGGAACCTCAGTCGTGCATTAGAACTCCATTGTGCTAGGTGCTGTACAAATACAGAACAAAAAAGACGGTCCCCAGACCAAAGATTTTACAATCTCAGAGTCTCAAAATCAATGCATCCCCCTATTTGTTGGCAACAAACTGCATACATTAAAAAAAAAATTCAAAAAATCCAAAGCATTGAATTGACTCTGCAATAGAAACACCTTGCAGATTTTATATAGTTATATAGGGCCCAAACTTGCAGTCTTTATGCAATGTACAAAACTAAAAACCTGGGCTGGCTACAAACAAAGGTCTCTGTAAAGACTTTAGTGGGAGTTGAATAGAACCAGATAATTAATTCATTGTGAAAAATGATCATTGTGATTTTTGGCAATTATTTCAGCCAAGATTAATCTGCAAATGCATTTTTCATCATTTGGCCACCTGTAGCAATAGATCGTCAAATGATTTTTATTGTGAATTTTGGCATTTCATAGAATCATAGAATCATAGAATATCAGAGTTGGAAGGGACCTCAAGAGGTCATCTAGTCCAACCCCCTGCTCAAAGCAGGACCAATTCCCAGCTAAATCATCCCAGCCAGGGCTTTGTCAAGCCGGGCCTTAAAAACCTCCAAGGAAGGAGACTCCACCACCTCCCTAGGTAACGCATTCCAGTGTTTCACCACCCTCCTAGTGAAATAGTTTTTCCTGATATCCAACCTGGACCTCCCCCACTGCAACTTGAGACCATTGCTCCTTGTTCTGTCATCTGCCACCACTGAGAACAGCCGAGCTCCATCCTCTTTGGAAGCCCCCTTCAGGTAGTTGAAGGCTGCTATCAAATCCCCCCTCATTCTTCTCTTCTGGAGACTAAACATTCCCAGTTCTCTCAGCCTCTCCTCATAAGTCATGTGCTCCAGACCCCTAATCATTTTTGTTGCCCTCCGCTGGACTCTTTCCAATTTTTCCACATCCTTCTTGTAGTGTGGGGCCCAAAACTGGACACAGTATTCCAGATGAGGCCTCACCAATGTCGAATAAAGGGGAACGATCACGTTCCTCGATCTGCTGGCAATGCCCCTACTTATACAGCCCAAAATGCCGTTAGCCTTCTTGGCAACAAGAGCACACTGTTGACTCATATCCAGCTTCTCGTCCACTGTGACCCCTAGGTCCTTTTCAGCAGAACTGCTACCTAGCCATTCGGTCCCTAGTCTGTAGCAGTGCATGGGATTCTTCCGTCCTAAGTGCAGGACTCTGCACTTGTCCTTGTTGAACCTCATCAGGTTTTTTTCTGCCCAATCCTCTAATTTGTCTAGGTCCCTCTGTATCCGATCCCTACCCTCTAGTGTATCTACCACGCCTCCTAGTTTAGTGTCATCTGCAAACTTGCTGAGAGTGCAGTCCACACCATCCTCCAGATCATTAATAAAGATATTAAACAAAACCGGCCCCAGGACCGACCCTTGGGGCACTCCACTTGAAACCGGCTGCCAACTAGACATGGAGCCATTGATCACTACCCGTTGAGCCCGACGATCTAGCCAGCTTTCTATCCACCTTACAGTCCATTCATCCAGCCCATACTTCTTTAACTTGGTGGCAAGAATACTGTGGGAGACCGTATCAAAAGCTTTGCTAAAGTCAAGAAATAACACATCCACTGCTTTCCCCTCATCCACAGAGCCAGTTATCTCATCATAGAAGGCAATTAGGTTAGTCAGGCACGACTTCCCCTTCGTGAATCCATGCTGACTGTTCCTGATCACTTTCCTCTCCTCTAAATGTTTCATAATTGATTCCTTGAGGACCTGCTCCATAATTTTTCCAGGGACTGAGGTGAGGCTGACTGGCCTGTAGTTCCCCGGATCCTCCTTCTTCCCTTTTTTAAAGATGGGCACTACATTAGCCTTTTTCCAGTCATCTGGGACCTCCCCCGATCGCCATGAGTTTTCAAAAATAATGGCTAATGGCTCTGCAATCTCACCCGCCAACTCCTTTAGCACCCTCGGATGCAGCGCATCCGGCCCCATGGACTTGTGCACGTCCAGTTTTTCTAAATAGTCCCGAACCACTTCTTTCTCCACAGAGGGCTGGTCACCTTCTCCCCATGCTGTACTGCCCAGTGCAGCAATCTGGGAGCTGACCTTGTGCGTGAAGACAGAGGCAAAAAAATCATTGAGTACATTAGCTTTTTCCACATCCTCGGTCACTAGGTTGCCTCCCTCATTCAGTAAGGGGCCCACACTTTCCTTGATTTTCTTCTTGTTGCTAACATACCTGAAGAAACCTTTCTTGTTACTCTTAACATCTCTTGCTAACTGCAACTCCAAGTGTGATTTGGCCTTCCTGATTTCACTCCTGCACGCCTGAGCAATATTTTTATACTCCTCCCTGGTCATTTGTCCAATCTTCCACTTCTTATAAGCTTCTTTTTTGCATTTAAGATCAGCAAGGATTTCACTGTTTAGCCAAGCTGGTCGCCTGCCATATTTACTATTCTTTCTACACATCGGGATGGTTTGTTCCTGCAACCTCAATAAGGATTCTTTAAAATACAGCCAGCTCTCCTGGACCCCTTTGCCCTTCATGTTATTCTCCCAGGGGATCCTGCCCATCTGTTCCCTGAGGGAGTCAAAGTCTGCTTTTCTGAAGTCCAGGGTCCATATTCTGCTGCTCTCCTTTCTTCCTTGTGTCAGGATCCTGAACTCGACCATCTCATGGTCACTGCCTCCCAGGTTCCCATCCACTTTTGCTTCCCCTACTAGTTCTTCCCTGTTTGTGAGCAGCAGGTCAAGAAAAGCTTTGCCCCTAGTTGGTTCCTCCAGCACTTGCACCAGGAAATTGTCCCCTACGCTTTCCAAAAATTTCCTGGATTGCCTGTGCACCGCTGTATTGCTCTCCCAGCAGATATCAGGGTGATTAAAGTCTCCCATGAGAACCAGGGCCTGTGATCTAGCAACTTCTGCTAGTTGCCAGAAGAAAGCCTCGTCCACCTCATCCCCCTGGTCTGGTGGTCTATAGCAGACTCCAACCACGACATCACCCTTGTTGCTCACACTTCTCAACTTTATCCAGAGACTCTCAGGTTTTTCTGCAGTATCATACCGGAGCTCTGAGCAGTCATACTCCTCTCTTACATACAACGCAACTCCCCCACCTTTTCTGCCCTGCCTGTCCTTCCTGAACAGTTTATATCCATCCATGACAGTACTCCAGTCATGTGAGTTATCCCACCAAGTTTCTGTTATTCCAATCACATCATAGTTCCCTGACTGTGCCAGGACTTCCAGTTCTCCCTGCTTGTTTCCCAGGCTTCTTGCATTTGTGTATAGGCACTTAAGATAACTCAATGATCGTCCCTCTTTCTCAGCATGAGACAGGAGTCCTCCCCTCTTGCGCTCTCCTGCTTGTGCTTCCTCCCAGGATCCCATTTCCCCACTTACCTCAGGGCTTTGGTCTCCTTCCCCCGGTGAACCTAGTTTAAAGCCCTCCTCACTAGGTTAGCCAGCCTGCTGGCGAAGATGCTCTTCCCTTTCTTCGTTAGGTGGAGCCCGTCTCTGCCTAGCACTCCTTCTTCTTGGAACACCATCCCATGGTCGAAGAATCCAAAGCCTTCTCTCCGACACCACCTGCGTAGCCATTCGTTGACTTCCACGATTCGACGGTCTCTACCCCGGCCTTTTCCTTGCACAGGGAGGATGGACGAGAACACCACTTGCGCCTCAAACTCCTTTATCCTTCTTCCCAGAGCCACGTAGTCTGCAGTGATCCGCTCAAGGTCATTCTTGGCAGTATCATTGGTGCCCACATAGTATCATTTCCCCTCCATCAAATTATTATGCACAAAAACATTTTTCTATTCGGTGACCACCTGTGCACCTCATGGGATTGAGCCTTAAAACAGAAGGGGGAACTAGAAAAACACCCTTGGAAAGTCCGAGTGGCAGAGCTTTATTTAGCTTTCCACATTGTCATTTTAACCCCGTGAGTTCAACAATTTTAAAGGAGGCATAAATTAGTTGGGAATGATTTTCATTTATACTGTGCTCCCTTGGTAGCACTCTGGCAATGTAACTGGGCCCCATTGTAAGCAGGAATTGAATCTCTCATATATAACACCGATATTTGCAAAATACCATCACAGGAATTTTCTTAGGCACAGTTGGATAGGCCACTTATGCAGGCAGTGGCAGGATTATACTGCAAAAGATTTACCTTCTTTTCCAATGAAACAGAGAACAGTTCAGGCACAAGTGGTTTATTATGAACATCTGCATCCACAAGTGAGAACATGTGTCAACAAATCACAGCTGGAAATCATGCCTTCTAACCTTTCTCTGCCATGGTTTGGATTTCTGAAACTTCCCACCCATCTTTCTTCTGGGCTTTTGTGAAGCGAGGAGATTTTTGGGTGGAAGAGATTGGGCTTATTTTTCACAAACTGGTGGATGGATATTTACTAGTGTTAAGGTGGGAGGAGTGTCCTTTTGCTATGTTTTCAAATGGGGGTGGGCGCCCATAGCATGCATGGGTACCTATCAGGGTATTAAGAACTCTAACTAGATAGCTGAGCTGGTTAGAAAATAATTTTTTTCCCCTCTGAGAATTCTGACTTTTCATTAACAAAACAAAAACTCAGTTTTCTTTGTGTTTTCAGCAACTAAAAACTGATTTTTTTTTTGGCCAAAATTTCGGGGGGGGGGGGGAATTAGCTGCTAACTGCTGAAAATTGAAAAATTTGCAGTTTTCAATCAAAAATATTCAGGATTTGGTTTTCTGATGAAAAACATAAAAATATTTGAAAATAGCAGACACTTTCCACAAAAATTTGGGTTTTGTTGAAAACCCAATTTTCCATTGAAAATAGGTTCTGATGCAATTTGTTGGCCTTGTAGCTACATAAACAAATTATTGTTGAATGAATCATAGAACTGGAAGGGACCTCAAGAGGTCATCTTGTCCAGTCCCCTGAACTCAAGGCAGGACTAAGTATTATCTAGATCATCCCTGACCGGTGTTTGTCCAACCTGCTCTTAAAAATTTCCAATGGTGGAGATACCACAACCTCCCTAGGCAATTTTTTCCAGTGCTTAACCACCCTGACAGTTAGGAAATTTTTCCTAATGTCCAACCTAAACCGCCTTGCTGCAATTTAAGTCCATTGCTTCTTGTCTTATCCTCAGTGGTTAAGAACAACAATTGTTCTCCCTCCTCCTTGTAGCAACCTTTTATGTAGTTGAAAACTGTTATTATGTCCCCTCTTAGTCTTCTCTTCTCCAGACTAAACAAACCCAGTTTTTTCTATCTTCCTTCATAAGTCATGTTTTCTAGACCTTTAATCATTTTTGTTGCTCTTCTCTTGACTTTTTCCCATTTGTCCACATCTTTCCTGAAATGTGGCACCCAGAACTGGACACAATACTCCAGTTGAGGCCTAATCAGCATGGAGTAGAGCGTGTCTTGTTTACAAAACTCCTGCTAATACATCCCAGAACGATGTTTGCAGTACTCCTTCCTAGGAAGTCATTTCCCATTTTCTATGTGTGCAACTGATTGGAGAAGCTGAAGATTGAATGTAAAATGCTTTGGATGACACTGAGCAGGGACAGTGACATTTTCAAGTTACGATCAGAGAAACACAAACCTTGTTTTGCATCAAGGAGCTTTCTCGTTTCTTCCTAGCTGATGCAAAGGTACTTCAGACAAGGGATCTTTTAGGTAGAGCAGAATCTCAGTAGCTTCCTTTGTGTCCTGTCAAGCAACTTCTCTTTGTAACTTTAAAAATAGACAAACTTTCTGTAACCAAGAGACCAGGAGGAGTGTCTCTCTTTTTGTTCTCTTTTTGGTTTGTTTCTCTCTTGTAAACCTTCACCTTTAGTAGAATTTTAGTCATCCTTTTCAAGTCCCTGAGATGCACTGAACTGTTGCCAGCCAACTATTCTACATTTCACCTCTGTGGCACCTGGATCTAGGGTTACCATATTTCAGCAAGCAAAAAAAAGGATGGGAGGAGCCCCGCCCCTGCCCCTCCCACTTCCCGCCCCCCCAGAACTCCCAACCCTCCCCCC